>NW_008668781.1:0-35197 GCF_000695815.1 Acanthisitta chloris
GAGGGTTAAAGAAAAATAAAGAATTAAAAAACAAAGAAAATTGTTTTTTCCCCTGCTTAGGGGGAAATTCCCACTGGCCATTCACTCAAAAACATGCAACAACAATCCTGATCCACAGGCTGTTAGAGACTGTGAGTCTTTCCACTAGCTTCAAGGGAGTTTCAACCAGGTCATTCCTAAACACAGTGAAAAATAAAACTCCGAATTTTACAGTGCTGTATATCAGAGAAAAGCAGGGAACCACACACTGTCCCTGAGGTTTACAGCTCCCAGGGCCCTGCAGGTTTCTTCACAGTGACACTGATGATGGTCAAGCAGGCCTGGATTATCATCTAGAGCCCATCCAGTACTTAAACTGATGATGGATTTCCATTCATGCTTGCAGTAATGGCTAAACATTTATTAACTCTTTTCTCATTTATTATTGCCCTTCTTAAAAGGGTCCTCACAGCAAAACCAGAATGAATAGTTAGGAAAACAGAATTTTCATCTAACAGCTGTGTAAAAAACACACCTTTAATTTTTATATAGCCCTGTATAGACTCTGCTTACCAAGTAAAGATTTTATTTATTAACAACCACGAAATTAATATTCATATTGTTGTTTGTTAGGCCCCCAAATTCCTCATCAGAGCTGTGCTGTGCTAGGGCCTGTGCAGGTCTGTATTAAAAGAGAGGGAGAAGACAGGTCTTGCTCTAAAGAGGTTCCAATTTTAGCATGCAAGAGACAAAGAAGGACAGACAAAACGTTCAAGAGGCAGGAGAGGTCAAGGACAAGGTAAAGGTGAAAAAATACCCTGTTGTGCTGTTAGAAGTTCAGCCTCACTTTCTGCTATTATAGGATTTCAGTATTTCTCAGATTATTCAATCTAATTTAATTATTTAATAATCAGTCCTTCAATACAACTCTTGTTCTTCCTCATCTCTGCCCAAAGAGTTGATGAAGGCAAAAGGCACTTGTACCCTAGTGGGAAGCACCACTCTCACATTTAAAAGTTAAGACTGACCCAAGAGATTATCAATCAGTAACTCACTTTAAAACTCTCTTTAAAATGTTTTACTAGCTCACTTTACTTGGCATTTTTATCTCTATTTATATCTCTAAAGCAGTGATATAATTAGTAAAACTATTAATGTTTCTTATGTTTAGTCTTACAAAAGCTACAAATATCTATAAATCTGGCTTACAGCAAAATAAATAATGATAATAATTCTGTCAAGCATCAGTATAATTTCCTGGACAGCATTGTGTAAACCAAGCAAATATCTGCACCATTAATGAGCTTAATCTGTGCCATTTAATCATCCCTTCAGTAAATTGTTCTGCAGGCCAGAGAGGAGCATACAGGTTAGGTACTTTGCAGACTCCCCTTCTCTCCCAGTATTTGCTTTTCCCAAAAAGTGACTTGCCTGACTTTACCCAGTTCTGCATTACATTCTCCTATGACTTGAGTCAAAACCTCTTATCAAATATGGGGGAAAGAGGGTTTTTCTCTTCCTTGTAAAACTTCGAGTTTTCAGTGATGCTGATGTCTGCACGATCCATGTTCCTTAGGAGGAAAACCAAAATGAAACAAACCAAAAAACCCACCACTAGAGAAAACTCCCCTTTCCTTTTTTTTTTCCTGACAATAGTCACTTTTTAGTGGTGATGGCATTCACTTAGGACACAATAAAGTCTGTTACACGTCTCTGCTCTGCATGGTTCAAACCAGTAACAGGAATCTGGGTCCCAGCATCTTCGCCTTAGGGTTAGGCTCTCTCATTCAAGCCAAAATTTATGCCTCAGGCAAGAAAAACTTTTCATCTCTAAAACATCAAACTGGTATGTTGCAGCGTCCTGCCTTTTGTCATATTGCCTGCTCCTGATTCAGGGATTTTTGTGAAAACTCCTGGACAACTCAAGCCCTCAAGACTTTGAACCATGGCATGGGCCCCTCTTTATTCTGCTAACACTTGATTTTCTTTAAAATTGAGTGGTTTTCCACATATGCACAAATAAACCCAACAGAAAGCATAGACCAAACCTTGGCAAAATAATCCAAGCTCCTGTTCTCTGCTGCCTCCTACGCAATGGAAAGATTTCCTCTTCAACAAGGTACACAGACACGACCCAAACTTTTGGAGACGGAGTTGGGCTGACCTTCAGCAGCCCAGGGAGAACATAAACACCAATCTAAATACAAAACCACAAATGCTGATCTAAATACAAACCCATCACCCCACAGCATTACCATTTTCAATAAGAAAATAAATGTCTGCTCTCGTGAGTCCTGAGTAAAAGCCCTTTTGAGTAGAAGTATTAGAAGAATATATCAGCTATAAGATATAATACCGGTGACTACTACCACAGGATGGGCATTTTTAACTTTCACTCTGAAATGACTGGATGATAAGAGAGTACAATATATATTTTGAATTCAGGGTGAGAAGATCTTTTTAATATAAGTGTTTTATGATGTAGTCATACATCATTTCTAACTAAAATGCTAAACAAAACACAATCCTTTTATGAAACATAGATAATGATGGATTTTTGTTATTCTATTTTATTCCATAAGATAATTTTTCAAACCCAACTTTTATTTTATTGATGGCATAAGAAGGTCCCAGTACATCTTCTTTCGTATCTGAGAGTTTCATAGAAACTGTGAGCTAAAACTCAAATGTCATTACAGAGAGAGGATTTTTGGATACATGATCATTTATTGGGATAGTCCCACATGATGGGATTAAAAGAGATTAAAGGAGATTAAAAGGACCAGGTATGTTTTGTTGATTGCTTTGGCACTTGAAAACCCCTCTGATCTCAGAGCAGGAGTTTTGTGGGTATTATTATAATAATAATGGGGATCTTGGAAGATGGGAGGTGGATAAGCAGAAGGGAACTAAATCCAATAATGTTTGTACTGTCACAAAGCCAGGAAGGTTTGGGATATGATTTAATCCGATGGAGCAGACCTACCCAACACTTCTAAGCAAGAAATAGACAAATAAATATACACAGTAAAACAGAAGCATATCTGCAAATTGAAATCCCTTGTGCTTCTCCAGGAAAAATATTTTTTCCCTTCAACTCCAAAACTCTCCAATAATTTGGCTCTGTGTGCTAAGCAAGAATCCCAAAAAATCCCTGTCCCCTCCCCTTTATAGCCTCAGTGAAACATGACATCCAAGGAATTGCCTGTGCCTTTTGTCTTTTTCCTTGTTTGTTTTCATGTGTACTACCAAAATAGACTGTGTCAATACCTATAAGGAACAAAAATATTTGAAGTACTGACTACTGCAAAAATATGAAACACCTTTTTTAGTACTTGGTTCATACAAAGGAATAAAGGGGGAAGGAAAATGGCATTTCCCACCAGTCCAGTGTTGAGGATGGCTGCTCACTGCACCATTGACTTTCCAAGTACTTTACCATGTCTATCATAAGACAATAGGAATTGTCTCTTGTACCAGAGACTCCCAAGCTTGGCTTCATATACTATCATGACAGCCACATCCATTTTATTTGATCAATTTACGAGCTTAAAGCCTCCACTTCTGCTTGTCACCAGCGAGTTCTGTCAGCGTGCAGGCCAAGCCAGTCTCAGAGGTTACTGACTCTCATGTCACTCCCTGCAGCTTTGGGGAGAGGCAGCTGTGCTCTGAACTACACCCCCTCTGCCCTCACACTTCTACCTGCTGTACCACTTGTCTGTTGAAGAAGAGATTATTTCTTAGAGACACAAGTTCTGCCTGGCATTTGGCATACAATTAAAAGATAAACATTGAAACATTTTTTAGAGACTGCTTTTAAAAATACCTTTTCTGAAGCAGTAGATGTTAGAACAGTGGTGTGAAGTTGTACAAATTTTATCACTTCTGTGTATTTAAAGAAAATCTGAATCAAAATCTCAACTAGCAACTCATGCTGTAATCCATTCTTCTTATGAAGTCAACGGAGCAATACTGAGTGAGACCAACCAATGAGCTGGGCCATGGCAGACACATCTGCAGCAGAGACCCAGGGCCTGCTTTTACAGCAGTTTCATAATAAATTTAAAAAAAAGACAGGCCTGTAGTTGTTCTTGTTTTGAGTTCTTACACTAACTACTTTGCCTATATACCTCCTGAAGATTTTGGCTGTGGTGCCTAATCAGAACAATAGCTCAGAAGAAGCCAGCCAGTCCTGGTTACAATTAGTTGGGACTATTTTAACTACCTGTTGGGTTATTACAGAAGGACTGGCTGGTGAGAAGAGGGTTCTGGCAAAAACATCTCTGCTGAGTTAGGGAGACTTTGGCATTTGTTTTTCAATTTTTCTTTTTAAGGTTGAGCATCATGGTTTGGAAAGGCTGTTTAAAAAACCACAGATACACCCCTTGCCTCTGTTTTGCATGCCCTCTTCTGACTCTCATCTCTCCAAGGCAGACAATATTCCTTATTTACACACAGTGGCCAGCACAACAGCATCCTGTCCCCAGCTGGCCTTGGAGCTCAGTCAGAACAAAAATAAAAACAATCTGAAGAACAAGTGAATCACAGAATCAGTGTGATTTTCCCCTAAATCCTGGATGAAAAAACCTCATGAACTGCACAAGGAAAAGTCTGAATGCATTAACCAAAAAACAGGAAGAAAAAAATTAAAGAGATCTGTGAAAGAAGTTCCACTTAAAATAAAAGGCAGCAGAGACCAAACTCTAAGAGTCCAGGTTTTGAATGAGCTTTCATTATTCATTGACTCAGCTTCTTCTTCATGTTATGCAGAAAGCAAAAGATTAAACTGATGCCAATGGGAGCAGAGGTGGGAGGGTGGGTGCAGTGGACAGGTTGGCCCCACGGATCTGGGGAAGGGGAAGCTTTGACTGTGCTCTGGAAGAGGCTGTGGCACACTCAGAACTTCGCAGCACAAGGGTGCAGCAACTCAGCTAATTGGGGAAGATAAAAGGCAGGTTTTTATGAGACAGACACCATCATTATCAGAAATGAAGGATAAAAACTTGAGCAGCTACATCTTATTTTATCGCTGGGAAGTCTCAGAAGGAAAAAAGAATTATCAAAGTTTTTGATAGTTCCATTTAACCACAAGAAAACTATGTTAATGTAACCTTAAAGGTTTGACTAAAACCTATGAAATCAAGGCAATTCACAGTTCAGGCCTCAGCTTCTTCCCTTACCCACCTGTAGTGTCCAGACTATGTAAGACTCAAACACTGCCTGCTTGGGGATAGTGTCATTTATATGAGCAGACCATACTGCTGACTCTTGTAACCCCCAAAACAACACCAAGCACAGCCCCACACCTCCAGGAAAAACATAGCCCTTAGAGCTGCACATGAAGTGGTCTTATGTTTTCTCTGCTTTTCTTTTGCTTCTTGTAATAAAAAAATAAAGGCAAGAAGCAGTTTTATCATAAACCAATCCAACACAAAACTTCCCTCTCCAAAGCATGGCCAGGCAGTGAGAAGCAGGCAGTTTTAATGGCCAAGTTTAAAAAGCCCTGAACGTCTGGGTTTCTAATGAAAATACTGACAGACCCTTAACCACACAGCAGCATGAGCAGGCGCCACCATAATAACCATTTAAGCCCTCTTTTCTGAGAAAGGCTTGGCCCAGCAGCACAGGAGGAGTAAACAGGGCTGCTAACTTAATGACCTTTGAGCATTAGCAGATGGCCTTTTTATGAGCACAGATTAGCAGAACATGGGAGTTTTTAATGGCCACTAACAGGTGCCAAGGCTGCTTTTCCCCTCCCTACCTATCCATAGCCCGCAAAGCACCAATTTGCTCCCACCCCATCCTTTAGTTCACTTTCCAGCCCAGCATCTTCCATGACACAGCAACATATGTCCTGCAGCATGCTGACAAAGCTGTGGGCTACCAAAACCAAACCAGAGCACCTCACCTCAGGGTAACAGTGTCAGTACATGGGCCACCATCTCAGTATCATGTCAAGGTACAGCCAGTTTGAAGGCAATGCTTAAAGTGGCTGGCTGCCCCGTTCTTTCTGGATCAGGGGAGCCATAGACATCCCAGCAGCAGGTTCTAAAGCTGTTTGAAAGCAAGAGAGACTCAAAGCAAAACCAAGGAGGGGGATTTCCCTCTCTTATTTATAACATCATGGTGTTCACCTATGACACCTTCCTGACACCTTCCCAGCTCACCACCCTCACCAGATCCCCATTTCCCTGGCTCTACTCCATTAAAGACACCATGTTATCTTTATGAATGAGGGCCACAGTAACTGCTCAGTTCATGTCTCAGCAAATACTTCCTTACCCAGCCTTATCCTGGCCCAGGAACAACTCACAAGCACACCAGAACTCAGGGCAATTACCAAATTGGCTCCTTTGCATTTATCTCTGTGGGTGGGTAGAGAAAAACCCTCACAATTAATCTCAGATGCTGCCTGATTAGACACAACTCAGGGGTTATGAGCCTCTTGGAGCTGAGAAGGCCTGCTTGAAGGCTGGAGCCACAGTGAGGGGGGTGAGGCAGACCCTGCCTCACCTCAGGTGTTGGGGGGGTCACATGCATATGTTCCACTGACTGGGAAATTGAGGAAATTTAAAAAAAAAGCAGCAAGAGCATGGCTGAGGAGCAGATTATGGTGCCCTTCAGACCCTGTTCTTTGGGCATCTCACTCTTGACCTCTCTTCTCTCAGCCTTTGACTACTGGTCTCCAAATCTCTTAACCTCCACTCTCTTGCCAGATGTCATATGCCAGTGTCTTATTTTTCCATAGAAAAAGATGGTACATACTTCAGATTTCATAACATGTGATGGCAGTGCCAATCTTACAACTGTCAGGTTGGAGTCCCTTATTAGAAGGAACATATTATGGCTGGGATTTGAGGCAAAATACCAGGGAAAGTGATTGGAAAACTCAGGAAAAAATATCCTTGATAAAACAATAAAATTTGCTATGCAAAGGAATTAATCTTGTCTAGAACACAGTTCCTGGAAAGCAGCATTGTGAAACACTTCCCAGCCAGGATGGAATGAGGCAGTGGAAGCTGGAGTCTGTAGAAAATGGTACATTAAATTGTCCACTGTCAGAAATGACATGGGAGAGGGGACATGAAGCACAGGGAAAGCAAAATGTCAGCAGCAGCAGCACTGGCTCTGAGCCATCCTGGCACCAAGCACTGTTTCTGCCCCTGGGCATGGGCAGACTCAGCCCAGAGAGGAAAAAGAGGGTTCGCGGCTACAAGTCCATCAATGGTGCACAAGTCAGTGTGGGGCCAACCCTGGTGGTCTTATGGAAAACAAACAAAAAAAAAATCCAGGTGCAATAAGGAAATGAAAAAGCTAAAGACAGCCAGCTATGAACTTCTCGTGAGTGCACACAGGGCACTCATCAGAGGAGCAGGAGGGGAAACCTCAAAGATGTGGGAAGGTCCCAGCAGAGAAGGGCTGAAGGAGCTGATGCAGCCTCTCAGGAAGCACTGGTGTCTACAGACCCTCCAAAACCAGAGGAATAAGTCACACTCTTGAAACTATTTTGTCAATAGAGAGACCTGTGCTTTATGTGACAGCTACAGGGACCCATAGCCTGCAATCAAGCAGACAAGCTCAGAGTGCTCAGGAAGGAGAGACCCTGCTGAGTCCTGAGTCCACACAGCCCTGCAGAGGCATCACCTTGAAAATGTTATGCAGAGGAGGACCAAGTGTTTCATCAGCTTCCAGCAGGAAAAGGGTGAAAGTCCTCTGAAGCGGGTGTTCTAGGAATGCTGGGCCAGAGGAGGAACATAGCGAGGCAGCTGAGTTTGCGGACAAGACACAACCAGAACTCATTAACTCACTGCTGCGGTGCTGATGGTGCCTCCAGGGAGACCACACAGCAGCACAGAAAACCCCAGAGACTAATTGAACACAGTTAATTATTAGGTGGTTTAAGAGATATTTGAATTTCTTTATTGTGCTCATGTTGTTTGTTGTAGTTATTTTTGGCTGGGGAAATGGTAACTTGCAGGAACTTTGAAAAGTGCCATTCAGAAAGGACTCATGTCACTGAGGGTTGGGGTGATACATGGCTAAACTACCCCAGTCCCCTCCCAAGCCCTTCCAGTGCCTGCCAGCATCAGTGGGCAACCGGCCCTGGTACATGCTCTTGCAAATGGACATCACAACATCAATGAGACCTGTACCTCAACTGATATGAGGCAGATTTCTGCTGGGATCCACAACATTTGCAAATAATTTGTTTCGTTAATGAAAGCTGGCAGCAGGGTCACAATCCTCCCAAATGCCACAATATAACTATGGGCTTGGAGTTCTAGGTTTTAGCTGGCCTAAGACTTTATGAGCTGGAAATCTCCTCAGAAACTTCACCTTTGTAAACACAGATCGACTTTATTTTTCTGCACCAAGACCCATGAGCTGTGGGTTTGTGCTCATGAGCTGAGGAGCAAGGCCAATTTAGTGCAATGGTATAACCACATCAAAGGCAGTAGGGAGACACTCATTTCCAGTGGAGGGTGCATTCGTGTGACTGCTGTTTGCTGGAGATGGTGAGATTACACAAACACTGAAATTTAAAGCAAAAGCAGGTGTAAATTAAGCGGACTGAGGCGAAGGGAAATGCTTCTATGAGTCTTTGCAAAACCAACACACAGAGGAGTTTTGTTCCAAACTACCTCAAATCCCTAAAACATTTCTCCCAAGTGTTTCAACCCATGTTTCAGCTCGCCGGGCTCAAGCTCTGAACACTGAGACTCAAGTATCTGCTCTGCAGAGAGTTAATTCCTGGCAGCCAAAATCATTTGTGGCCCAAGTCTCCAGACACTAGGGGTGTTATCCTGAGGGACAAATTTGGCCACCAGCATCTTCATTCAGCCCTGGATGAGCAGGAACGGCTTCCTTGACTTGCAGAGCTGATTTGAGCCAGCTCTGAATTTGGCCCTGTGTCTTTCTCTTTGTTCCATGTATAGTTAAATAGACAAGATGAAAAAAACATGACTAATTAGACTGTTAAATTAAACTGCTTTAAATTTATTTTATGTGATGCATAAAGTTCATAAAAAGAGGTACCCAGAGTAGTATCAGTGACCTTTCTCCAGGAGCTGCAGTCCACCCGGATGCTTTTTAGAACCAATTGGCTGAAAACTCCTGGATTTCTTAACACCTTTTATTCCCTCTCTGCCACTTTCAAACCTGAAGGATTTATTTTTATCAGTCCCTCACCCACATAATGACTTTAAAATTCCTTAGGTTCATACCTTAAAATATAGCTGGGAATTAGAAGTAATGCCAATTAACAAGTCAAGGCTCAAAGGCACTGATGGAGTTAGCTTGCACTTCTCCCTGGAAAACTGTCATAAGTATATATAAGAATCTGCATACCTCAGGATTTCTGTTCAGAGCACTGTGTTCAAAAGTGCCTTCTCCATGATATTTGCAGCCTCACTGCCACCATGGTGCCTATGGACTAGACAGCCCTGAACCAACAAGGGTAGTGGCAAACCAGGGCTGCCCCACAAGTGCCTCCCCAGGCAGTTGCCTCCTTCCAAGCTCCAGAGTAGCAGCAGATCCCCGCACCTCTGTTTGGACAGGCTTGGCTGGCATGTCTGCATTTGGACCCACAGGTCTGCCCTCACCACACCAAAAAGGCAGTTTATATGCTCCAGGTGTCAGTTAATTCCTGGATCTGAAAACCTGGAATTTCGAGATGGACAAAATCCCCTTATTTGATATGCAGACTTTCCTCCCACTCCCATTTACCAGGCAGACAGATAAAAGGCAGTTTGGTTAGAGTCTCTGCTCCAGGATTTGGCACGTGAAGGAGGCTAGAGCTTAGTTCCCAGGTCTGTCGGTGGCTTCAGGCAAGTTATTTCACTTGCCCCAATTCAGTTTCCTCCTCAGTGGCAAAGTGGTGCTTGCAGTATCAAAAAGTATGTTTTCCCTCTGGCCACTGAGCACTCTTCCTTCTTCTGGAAATGCTGCTTTCACCCTTCAGGATCTCTTGCAGGTTGGGGGTGGCTGCAAAGACAGGGGCAGCACCCAGGCACCTGGGGAGAGGGGCCCATTCGGGAAATTTGCAAACAAGTGAACAAGTTTTTTCTTTTGTTACTAAGAGCTCCTTGCATCCTCTTACTGTTGCCACCAATTTTGCTGTTAAAATGATTGTTGTTTGAAGCGATATTGGTCATTCACTACCTATTCCAGGATCAGGCTTTCTTCCTCTATGTTGTCACTGTTCCCTGAGCCCAGTGGCCAGCCTAGTCTGGGTCAAATTCTGTCTGCATGCACCTCCTGAAAGAGCTGCTGGTAGCAAAGATTAGTCCCCACTGAAAGAAAACAGCCATGAAACCTCATACCCTCCAAGAACACAAGCTGGGCAGGACAGGACTGTGTCCTCATGGCACTGGGACAAGGCACTTCGTCTTTCCACGCCTGAGGAAGACAACTGGGGAGGGCAGATGGTTTTTCAGAAGCCTGAAATTGTATATTGTGGCTGTGGCATCCCCTGCTCCTGCTGATGCTGCACTTCCCTGCTTTGTACGCCTTTATTTGGGAAGAATACGTTCTCAGCAAAGGTGTGAATATCACTCCCTTCGCAGCTAATCCTGACACGCCAGCGGCCCACAAGCACACTGTATTGCTAAGCAACACTTGGCAAAATCCATGCCAGGTTGTGTCGGTCCCTTTTGATGTTTCACAGAAGCATTGTCATTTCCATCTCTGGCATTGTTTCCAGCATTTTGGGTGTCAGTGTTCCTGAAAACCATCACAGAAAGGATGTTTATTGAACTGTCAGAGGGTGAATGATTGACACTAGGCACAAGTACTTTTCATGTTCAGGTTTTGGCATGCCACAATTGGATTATTTCCTGATAAATGCCATCCAATTCTACCAGATGGACCACTGAGAGATATGCCAACCTGTGTGAGAAATGGAGTAGATGCTCAGTGCCACTTATTGGTAGATGTGTGCTTCTCCAGTCTATCATTTTGTGTAGCTGCAGGGTATTTCACTGAAGCAGTGACTTTTGTGATGCTCATAATTAGAAGAGCAAGGCAATTTTCATTGTGGAGAAGGGTAGATTTCAATGCCCAAATCTGATTTCATTCACCTCAGTGTGGAAGTGCAATACCTGTTCCTCTTCTCTTAGATTTAATGTGTTCTCTATGACATGAGCATTAAAGAGCCATGAATTTTGAAAGTCAGGTATTTCTCATATATAAATAATTTCAATAAACTGATTCTCTGCCTTCCTTTTCATCCCTTCCTAATGGCTCCTTTACGGATCAGAATGCAATATGAGGATTGTGAGGCAAGTAAAACATCTTAGAGTGAATGCATTATATGTACCATCCAAAGTTTATTAAATAGCTGAGTTCATTTCATTGACACTCAGCTGGAGAGGTATCTGTGGTCTCAGGATGACGGAGAGACAAGTGGCAGCAGGAGGGGACATTGTGACCTAGGGATGGATGTCAGCAGTGGGGTAGTTTGCACCTGTCAAATTGCCCCTGGAGCTATTGAGGGTGCGCAGGGAAGAGGCATTAAGTAGGAAGAGCTTTTTCATGAACAGAGGTGCCTATGCTGAGGAAAGAGGGGAGAAGGCAAAAACCATCTTGTCACCCTCACATATGCACTGGGTGAGGAATTGCCAAGTGGCACAGGAGCTTTAGTTTAGTTTGGCTTTGTTGAGTTTCAGCGTGGAGAGATATGACTTTTCCTATTTGTTAGGGGTGATGCAGGAGAGAATCCCTAATTCTGCAGGATGGAAAGTTGCAGGTCTGTGGAAACGATTTTTCTGTCTAAACTGACCCACTAGCAAGACAAAAGGAACATGAAGTTATCTGTTCCTGTAGTCCCTGGCACTTTAATATATACATAAAAAAGCAGGGCCTTTGTACTACACCTAATGAGCAGAAGTGAATAATGTGGTATAATTAGCTTCCCTTCTCAGCCTGCTCTCCAATATCTCAACACACTTCTGACAACAGCATGGTACAAGTGGTGACTGGTGCCTACATCTTAGATTTACCATCACTTCATTGTTCTGTGCTAACACATTTTTCAACTCTGCCATTATGAGGGCCTCTCTCCGCCACACTTATTTCTGCATTTTAGCCGTTGGCTTAGTCACTGCCAGCTAAAATGAAACATAGCTCAAGTAGAGGCTTAGGGGAGGAGTGGCTGTTATTGCAGTGTCTCCTCTCCAGAGACCTGCGGTCAAACCCTTGGGTGCACATGTGCACACACATGCACACAACACCCCTAAAAAACGTGTCTGGATTGAGAGCTCAACCATGCCCTCACCTAAAAATAACAAGTAAAATAAAATGCAGTCCTTTTTTGGATGGCCTTGATTAACTAAGGCCTTGATTTTGAAATGGTTTGTGTATCAGCCGATTTCTGTGTCCCATCAGGGCTCAGGGATCTCAGAGCTGCTGATTTCCCAAGTTCACAAAGCGCTCAGAAAAAAGAAATATATGCAAAATAATATAGTTCTACACAACCTCCTACTATTCCAGAGGAAAAGACGGAATAATAGCCTTTTTTGTTTTGCTGTCCTTATAAAAGTGAGTTGAGAGGCAAACTGATGATGCAGGACTTGCAAAAATCAGACAGATCAAAAAATCCTGCTCTGAAAACAACCCCTGGTAAAATTATGTTACTGGGGTTACTTCCAAGAAAGTAATGACAATTTTTATTGCAGATTTGTTAGTAAGCTTATAAATCAATTCCAAACCAACCCTGTTTAAAAACCTGTTATGCAGAGATGCAGTAAAACGAAACACACAGAGGCAATGCTGCTGGTCTTGAGAACTTCAGAATTTCCTTAAAGTAATAACTTTTATTCAGTTCTTTCTGGCATAAACTTTTTCATCCCATTATGTCAAAAACTGTATTATCCATCCATTTGTCTGTCAGAACGATTCCCCCCGGGCCCATATACCACTGGTTCTTCTATTCTAAACCTCCCCATTACATCCTGCTATCAAGAGTCACAATTTTCAGCAAAAGTCTCTTGTGACTTTTGACAATGTTTTACAGTGAACTAGACCAGGAAGCTCAGAGTTAAAGGAAATCTTCCACTCTGGCAATGAATATGTAATAGGCATTACACTGTGCAGTATACCAAAAATGTAAGGTTCATTAAGTCTTTCAAAGGCAAGAACTTCCATGTAGCTTTGAATGAACCTGTCTTCACGATAGCATTAGCAAATGGTATTTTGGGGAAGGAGATATTAATACTACACATTAAGGAACAAATTTGTTTAAATGCTCTATAGCTCTGCATGGATGCAGATGATCCAGGAATAAATAAAAAGTGAATAGTCGTCCGACTTTATATGTAAATTATCTATGGCTTATATACATAAGAATGCTCTTTGCTACTAAATTCCTTCATATTAACAAGCAGGAGTGTAACTAATATATAAAATAAAGTCATTCTCTTTAATGAGAATGCTAAATATTTTAAAGAAATGCACAGCTATGAAATATTGTCAAGGGCATTTTTATACTTAAGTTTAAGAACACTTATGACTTAACTGTTGAATAATTTAACACATTCAGCCTTGAAGTACTATTTATGTATGTTTTTTAATGTTCATACTTATGTAGGCTTTTCTTTGCTCAGGATTTAGGACCTTTGATTTCTGTTTATAAAATTTACATCTTTAATCTCCCAGCTCTGTGCATTTCCCCATTTGACTCCTGCAACAATATAGGCAAAAATGCTGAGAGGAAAAAGGAGCTAAAAGCCGTGCGCATCTTGGAACAGGGACTGTGTGGATTTTAGCAAACATAAGGACAGATTTTAAGGAAATGAGCTCCAAGTAGAAAACCTTGATAAACATGAGCCACCTGTACAGCTCAAACAGAGGATATGCAAATGAGTTTATGAGCTTTCTCTGAGAGGCACAGAAAGCCCCATGAAGTGCCCCAACATGCCATGGAAACCCTGATTTATAACACACAGGTCCTTTCGGGGAGCCCAGTGCCCAGGCATATGTGTGCTGGAAGGCAAGGGGGAAATTCCCCCCACAGCACCTGTGTGGGTGGTGGGACACAGCTGAGGCTGAGGGGAAATGTCACCTAGCACTCCTGACCCTCTGAGGGTGCCTGAGCACAGACCCACCATCACATGGGCTGGGGCCATGACAGTGATCTCAACGGCACTTTGCGTGAAGGCTAACCTACCTCCATCCCCAAAATGCTCAGGGTCAGTTGATAGATCACCACAGACAAGAGTTCTGCTGAATGATGAAACAGAAGCCAAACCCTCCCTGTGATTGTGATATCGCACAAAATTTGCTCTGGGATAAATAAAAACATCGACCGAAACTGTTTACAGTGTATCTTGCCACCTTTCATTATGGTCTTTCGCAACACGCTGATGTTTCGTGACACAACAGATGTAACTTGACATGTCATATACACTGAGCAGCGACTTTCAGGGATTTCTAAGACACGTTTCTTTCAAAAAGCAGTGTCTCAAACAGACAGTTGGTCCATGAGTGCACTTAAAACTGAGGCTAGAAAAGCCAGGCTGAAATGCGAAGAGCATTGCACGCAGAATATTTGGTCTGACTTTTCTTCTGTATTTTATGTGCTACAAGCCATAGGCAGGGAGAAGGACAGATCATCTAGCACGATGGATGAGCTGCTGCCAAGCTGATGTTACTGTATAACTATGGGCCCCTCAGTACCCATTCTGCCTCTGATAGTCATCACTTGCCAGTGTCCAAATGGATTATATCTATCTGGCATGTTTATGGTATAAAGGAAGATGAATCTGAATATCTGAGAACCTTGGGCTCACAGGATGATGCATTTGGAAGGGAAAGCAAGTTTTTCAAGGGCAAAAAAAAAGTTAGTAGGGTTTTATCAAAGGGAATTAACCTAACACCTCCTCGCATCAGGCTGCACTACCACACGTTAAGAGATCACTTAGCTGAGGAGACAGAAGGAGAACATTAGGATTAAGAGTAAGAACCACCACATATTTTAGTACAGGGATGTCTTTCTAGCTGGAAATTGTATGCAGGAGTCACTGGCACACCAAGCTGAGTGATTTCTTTAGTGCTGATGTTTTTTCAGACAAGCAAATCAGCAGAAGTAGTCAGAGGGACCTGGTTCTGTGGGGTTCATGAAATTGGATTGTGGCTGAGCAGGAGACCCTCGAGGCAGGAGAACCAGGAGGTCCTGGCCTGCCCTGCAAGAGACAGCCCCTGGATCTTGCCACCGAGCAAAAGCAGTTGCTGGGGCACATCAGCCTTCCCTGGAGAGTGCTCTGGGGAGTGGCTGCTTTCGAGGTCATGGGCACTGTTTTCTCGGGAGAGGCAAAACAGCGAAGCATGGAGGACTAGAAGAACTCTGAGATGCAGAACGATGTAGGATTAAGACAAGAAAACTACTCCCTTGCTGCACTGGACCAGATCCTCCGGCAGTGGCAATGGGCTTTCAGCACTGAGCCCATTTGCACTGACTCAGCATCACTGAAATGTAAGTATTGCCCCCACTGGGGTCTTTAACTCGGCAGTGCTGTCAGCGCGGTCTTTGCATCCCAGGAAAGAGATACCTAATTTGCTCAGAATAACCACTTGCACTCACTCTGCCTTCGCTTTCCAACAGACCTAACAAGGAGGCAATTCTGTTCCACAAAAGCAGCATTAAATGAAAATATGTAAATAAAGAGAGAACTGGGGAGTGAAAACACTCATCATCTTCCTTAAACTAAGCGACTCAGTGCATATCCTTGGGATATCCAGAAATCTCAACAGGAAGTCAAAGTTTACACCAGGAATTCAAGAGAAAACGAATACTGCAGCTGTAATACACAAACTCACAACCTTGCCAGGCCTTACTCTGTTAAAAATACTGAAACCTCTGGATCTCATAGCTTCAAGGACCTCTTTTCCGAGAGTGCCTCCTGGTAAAGCTTTATTTCCTTTTGAAGACTGCTTTCTACTTTACTCTATTTTTTTGCTAAGAATATATTTAGGTAGGAACTGGCCTTTACATCCACAGGCATCTGTGGCTATCAGTCAATCTATCAGCAAACCGCTCATGAAGTTCACTAGACAAAGGGTTAGTGCAGCTAGTACCACAATAATGTAGAAACAGAAATATTACAAAGTAAAGGCTTATAAAATAATAAAAATTCTACTTAGTTCAGATACCTCCCAGTGCCTTTGGCAAAATACCTTAAGCATTCCACATAAGGCGGGCATTGTCTTTATAAGATGGCACCTCATAAAATGGTATTAAATATCACCAACGGGGCTTCATATTTCATCCAGCAGGGTTTAGGCCAGACATGTTCTATATCACACATTATTAGAATGACATCTGCTTTGCAAGTTGTGTACCCAGGAGCATACCTTGATAACTCATTTCAGCACTCATTCTCGAGGCTTCTGTGGCTTCGTAATACCTAATATGTTTAACTCATTTTGAACAGAAGTCTAAAGCCTGTCGTGGCCCTCTGGCCAAAACTGTAGCTGTCAGGCAACGGAGCCAGCTATCAAACATTACTCATTTATCATTAGTGGTGATGCAGCTGTACAGAGAAATGTACCCACTGAAGTGAAGGGCTGTCAATTGTTCCCTGTATAATACTCCTCTCCTCAACAGGGCATTTCTCCATGGATGTATAGCTAGTGCACTTCACTACTTCCCCATAGCACAGAATTTATAGTAGCAAGGAAATGGGGAGCATATTTTCATTTAAATGGGTCTGCCACAAGATGAATAAAGCAATCATCAATAGAATCTATAAGCAGAGATAGGCACTGTGCTGTTTATAAATGTTACACATAGGCATGTATCCATGTCAGAGTATGTGCACATACACACATGCAGTGTTTATAAATAAACTATCTAGTTCTGTATTGGTATTTAAACACTGGCATATGATCAGTACCAGATCCTCTTTGCTCACCATTTCCATAAGAAAACTGGAATGTGCAATTTAGGCTTCAAATTTCCATGTCTATTCTGCTTACAAAACTCAAACACACACTACCTTGAACTTGGCTATCCTCAACTCTGCTCCCTAGGGAGGAAAACAGCCAGATTAAATCTATATGAGAGGTCTCCTGACTGCAGACACTACTGCCTTTATTCACAAAGGCAAAGCACAGCAATGGTCTGGGAAAGCACCACAGTTAAGATACTATCTTCAGGCTCCTTTGAACCACTGCTGCATGCAAATATTTGTATACATTCATTATGAAGAGAGTGTGGCACAAGTCCCTGAATTTTGATTTGTCTCTGCACCAGTGAGATACAGAGGAGTAAGACAGACTCCAGTGGTGAGGAGCAGAGTGCTGACTCCCACATCTGCCTGTCTGCTAACTCAGTGGGGTTTCTCCTCCAGAGCCCACAAAGGCCAAAGGGAATTTGCTTGTCGTTTTCAAAGCATTCAAACAGCTACAAAAATGTCAAAGGGAGTACTTCAAGTCAGGAATCCAAATCCATTTCCAGCAAACAACTGGAATGTAACTGTTGCTCACATATTGAATTCTGACCCATCTGTGCCCAAGGTTTTGGAAAACGGAAATGGTCATGATGCTCTGTGCCTAGAAAATGGTTTCAGCTCTTTAAGTCAGGAGCAACCACAACCATCATGTGCATGAAGGCCAACATGACTTTGAGCAGATGTTACTCAAAGCCTCAATTTTGTACATGAATTTCCAGCCATCCCATATTAACCCCAAACAAGTTTGCTGAAAAATCACATGAACTTTCTCCAAAGAACTTCAAGGAAGCTTTTTGTTAAACATGGTGTAACTAAAAGATTGTAACAACACCATGATCAGAAAGACTCTTTTTCCCCTTTTTGGCCTTGTACAAAGTATCTATGAATTCTGCCATGGATAATGACACCTTGTTAATAGAACAGCAAATATATATGTATTATTACAGATTTCTAGAACACTTCCACTGTGGGTATAGAAACCCGGTGACCAAAACACAGCTGCACTTCAGTTCGGCCTCATGTTTAAACACAGTTGCTAGCACCAATATGGTTCTCATCCATAACAAGATGAGCAACAGGCAAATGGAGGAAAAATGCAGCCCTGAAAGCTGCAAACATTGGACTGCTTCTGAGGAAAAGCTCCTCTCCACCACAACAAGCCAGCAGTAGACAGGCAAATTTGGAGGTGGCTGGGGCAGCTGTCTCTGGAAGGGATGTCATTGAGAAGGTGAGCAGTCCCACAGCCTACTTTGTGTATGCTGAAGATCTTCTTTTTCCTTCTCTTCCCCACTTTTGAACACCATTCACATGCCACGGCATAAGGACTACGCACTGTCTATCCCTTCTGCTTTGGCCACCGAGCCAGAAGGCTTTGCATTACTTTAGAAACACAAGGACATTTTGTGCCTAGCTGAAAATGAACACGGCAGAAAGGAAGACGATGAATGACAAAGTTTTCCTGGCATATGTAGGCTATAAAAAAAGACCATGGTGTGGTGACACAAGTCTAACCAAACGGATTTGCCAGAAATGTGGTGAAACAGCCTTCCAGTGTAAAAATTACATCATCAAATTCCTAAAAGAGAAAAACCAAACGGCCTGAAGCCTAGCAAGCAAGCAGCAACTTGGGGCTTTGGGATACTAAAGAAAGTGGAAACAATGACTTTTGTTTGTATGATTTCCCTTCTTTACAGCCTGTGGTCTCCCAGGGAGCGCACCAGCACTTCACTGGCAGGATGCAGAGCTGAAGAGCAGCCAGTGGCACCCGCTGCTGGTAAGCTGGGGTGGGGATGACCATGCTCCATGGAGTAGGATTGTGGCTGTGAGGCCTGATCTGATCTTACCTGCACTTCCATGTGCCTTTGAAGCCCAATGCTCTCATATTACCATAGGTCTGCACCTACTTATTTGTTCCACAATAAACTTACATACATTTGAGGTCATTCTATAGCTTCCATATTAAGTGTAGGAATGGGCAGAGGAGCACTGCAAGGAGGTGGTGAACAGTGGTTTCACTGTCCACATTTTATTTCTAAATCAGCAAAACTCATCCTTTGCGTGGGGCTCCTCCTTTACTTTTTTTAGTCAAACACTGGACAGAGTCCATCTTTCAAAGTCAGAAGGAATATACATGACTGTGTAAAATCCCAGGAACGTCTCCTCAAAACAGCCACAGGGGTTTGTCACAGAAACACTCACGTCACGCATTCCCCCAGGGCTAAAAGTAAGCTCCCTCTGCAAAGCTCCCAGCTGCTTTGTGCTCTGAGAGTAGCAAGGCCTGAGCACAGGCTTTTAAAAAATACTACAACTAGAACATGTAGGAAAATTCTGGGCTTTTTAAACATCTTTTTTTGTAATATTATATGCTGGGAGGGATGATGGGGTCTTCAGTTATGACTATCAAGTTAAGCAGAGGCTGGACAAGCAGCTGTCAGCCCTCATAGGAAACAGCTACAACTAAGCTTTGTATGTTAGATATCCCTGGTCAGGAAAGAGCTGAATTAAAACTGCTTTGGGTGACTAAAATGAACCTGATCTTATTATTGAACCATGACTTCTGGGGGTTACTTTATCTTCTGTAGGAGACTCATCCTTCTGACTGCTGTTCTATCTCCTTGTAACTACACCCCAAGCCCCCTCTGTTTCCTAATCCAGGTGTCTTCCTGTCTTTAGACTGAGCTCACTATCGCCTTCTCCCATTCCCATCTGTACCACCATCTCTTTGCTTCATGAGGTCTCCTCAAATTCCCTGCAACACTGCTGACATGCTTTGGGCAGAGATGCTGGGAAACTGGTAGCATTAACAGTTCAGTAGCTGGCAACCAAAGAGACCCATCAGGAAGCAGCTGAGCAGTGGGGCAGCAGGAGGGCTGGGGACTACACTGTGCTCCCCCTGCCCCATCTCTGCAGAAACCACCTCCTTCACTGAGTTTCTGTGTGAACCTTGCTGGCTGCTGAGAAGGGTCAGTGTTCATTTAAAACATGCCTCAGTGCACCGTTGTTTCCCACAGCTCTTCGAGGTTTGCGTTATGATACAGTTGGTGAGTCATGCACAGATTAGTCATGGAGGAGATTTATTCTTGTCTGCAGAAAGTCCAGCATGAGTAAAGGCAGTGTAAGTTTGGCACCAGCTAATTTCGGTTCTGGCTGGTGCCAAAGCTGAGCTATGTCTCATCCCCAGGTGTGCGGCTCAGGTTGGGGAGGCAGATCAGGCCACACATCCCATATAATGCCAAAAAACTTTAGAAGAGACAATGCAGGCAGTACAGAATGGGACCAACTCATTTCACAAGCTTCTCTTCAGGCTAAAGAGAGTTCCGCTGACTATTAACTTCCACCAGCCCAGGCTACTGGTGTATGTGAAAGGCTCCAAGTCCTAGTGAATTCTCCAAATCTCCTACCAAAGTTTACCAGTCACTTGGATGAGATCTTGGCTTCATTGATGCTGGTAGCAAAACGCTCATGCAAGCCTAGGGTTTCACTCCATAGTGATCAATTATGCAGGAATCTAATTTCCCCGTGTATCTACCAGCCCCAGAGCACCAAATCTCTAAATTACTCTTGGAAAATTTGCAACTGCAAAAACTCTTTTTTTTTTCGTTTCACAGGGACAATAAGATAACCAGCAATAACAAGACATTTCTGGCTGGGAATCTGTCTGGACTTCTGCTGTCACAGTGCTAAATTTCAGGTAATTTTTCTTGCATGAGTTCACACAGTGAGTGTAAAATCATACCTGCTGACTGCGGAGGTAGTCATGGGTCCACGGGACACTTCGTCAGAACTTGGGCTTCTGAAACGAGAAAATGTTTTCATTCATATTTTAAAATTCCATTCATTAACAGGTGTATAAGGTTTGACTTCTTCAAAGTATGCTGCAGACACAGCCTAATAAATCTCCATGACACCTCACTGCATCTCCATTTTATAGATGTGGTGATTCAAATATATCCAAGTGAAATGACTTGCCCAAGGCTAATGAAGGAATCAATGTCAGAGGCAGGATTAAAAGTAGAAAAATTCCTGGCCCCCAGTCTCATAACCTAACTGTGGTGTGCGTTTCACTCATATGAAAACAGGAAAGGGAAACACATCTATTTTGAATATTGTGAAAAGTACTTTAGAGCAGATGGGCAGCCTGATGTTTTAAAATTGCTTTACTTTGTCATAAAATATCAATAATACACAGGATGTGGTTCTTGTCCAAGAGTATACAAAGGTGTGAACAGCACAAAATGTGTCACTGGTAGCTTTTAGAGCAGCAGAGGTTGCACTATAAGAATAAAATAAGGACATTCTTTGAGATATCTCTCCTGCCCTGTTCCTTAAAACGAATTTCTTCCTGTGTGCTACAGAGTCAGTAAAAGCAGCTTTGAAGCTGATGAATACCTGTTGGGTAATGAATCTGTAGCGAGACACCTATTGTCGCATCTTAGAGGCAGAACAAGAGGTCTGTAATGCCCATTGCTCACATTTTTTTGGTGGGTCTACCCACCTCTTTTTCAGATGCTAACACAGAGCAAGACAGAACCTTCTCTGTCACCAGAACATAACAGGAAGACAATGCACCTGTCTAGCTGAGAGAAGAATAATTTAAAGGGAAAAAAAAAGGAAGGTACACTCGTGTCATTAAATATTGATGAGTAAGATTCATTGGATGAGTTTGAGACAGTAGGATATGGCTTGAAATAAAACCCCATGAGGGCCACACCCCCTAGTATGCCCAGGGCCATCCCTTTAAAGGTAGGACGATTATAATTAATTGAGCAATCTGACAGAAAGCATACATCCATACACTGGAGCAGAAAGTGACACTGTGCACAGAGCCATCATGGACACTTGAAGGGTTAATACTGGTTCACTAGACCAAGGACAGTAAATTCTGCCTGTGGCTACCACCAGTCTATTGTATTATTATTGCAGGCTTTAGAAACAGCTTTTAATTTTAACCCTTTCCAGCCTTCTCTACTACTATCTTCTCTTTACAAATGATTGGCATTGAATAAAAGGGCATTAAATCTTCCTAGTCCTACCTTTCAGTAATTTCTTTTCACTTTCAGCATTTAGAATACTGTGCAGAAAAAAATATAGTCCAAAGAACCTGACCCTCCTTTACCTATAACTTTTAACTTCTAATGTTGCCACAAAACTGAGCTCCTATGATTTTGTTGTGATCAGTCGCCACTATTTGCTGCAAGGATTGCTGAAGAATCCCATCCACTACTTACTGGAAACCATAATGTGAGCATTCAGAGTGGTGATAAACACACAGACTGAGTACAGATAGCCCTGTACCCCTTTCAGTCTTCCAGGCACCTGCATTCATTCACCTGACTACATTTTTAAGATGACGTACTGGGAATTGTTCACGCCTGCAAGAGCTGACAAATCAAACACACAGGAGCCATTGGTTACCTGTAATGCAAAAATCTCATTCTGGATAACAATTTCAGCAATATGTTGAGCACATCCTGAGCCCACAGCCAGGCTAAAGAGAAACAACCGGTGGAGAAGGGATTATATAAAGGAGTGCAGGGGAGAGCAGAGGACCGACTCGGTGACCCAGAAGGTCCTTTCCAATCCTGTATTTCTATGTGCATATTGAAGTTGATGGGAGACATTTCCACAGACTTCAAAGGGCTTTTATCCAGCCCCAGTTTCATTTCTTTTCAATATATAGATGCAAGAGTAATGTCACGCATGATTTTCATGAGACATGCTAATATGCAATCAGTTCTGGGAGCAGCAGAATGAACACAGGTAGATAAATTGTTCATCCCAAAATGCTAAACATGCCAAGATCTGAAAAAATATATCTCTTCATATCTAAAGTCCAGCAATGTCACAACTGGATTTCCAGTCATCATAAGCCATAATCAATTATGCCAAATAAGTTGTCCTGTTAACTCGTCACACTTCTTGCAAGCCATAGGAGCAAGGTGAACAAGCATTATTGATCTGGGGATCAGCTCACCAGAAGGCTGGTGCATGTTTCCAGCAACAGGAGTGTCCCAGCGTTAGCATCCCAGCATGAAACCTGTAGGGTTTTAAGGAAGGTTATTTAATGTCTATGGGACATCACTTGTTAGAGACAAGACACTAAGTGCACTGGGAAGAAGTGTAGAAGCTGTAATGCTGATGGCCACAGAAGCAAGAAATGAGAAGGTAGAACTGGGTTGCTGTATAATTACACAGTGTTTTCTCTTCCTCTCTTTTTCTTTCACTGAGGAGGCATTCAGCTACATTCAGCCTGCTCAGTAGAGTCACTCCAATATGTTATCTAATGGCTTCATCTTTACTTGTGAGATTCCCCATCTGTGGCCAAACTGTACCACTGCCTCACTCCACTGAGCAAGAGAATATTCACTTGCTCACTCAGATCTTGGGAGACAGGTCTTGCTCTAGCGCAACAAAAACTGAGCTGCTCTTTTGTCAAGTCTGACCCTTTACACTTAACTCAGCCTGTGATTAAACTTTGCTCTGGATTTCAGCGCTGCTCTCCAGAGCTGGGCAATCTGCTGGCTCTGGCTCTCTCTGGCTCTGTCCCTTGTTTTTTGTTCTTTACACTAGTATCATTCTGATCTATGTGGTGGTCTCACATTTTCCTCTAGAGCTTTCTGCATCAGCCTTGTTTCCAAAGCCAAATAACACAAGCAGTGATTTCTAACCTGCAGTTGCTTCAGAAGGATGGATGTTCAGACATAATCAGTCTGTTTTGCTAATTTTTTCAACTGTAATATAGTAGCTGCTTCTGTTTGGATGCTTCTTTACTCACTTTTCTTTTCCATCTCTTTTCTCCTCATAATTTACTGTAAAACTTTCAGTTGTTTACAAACCATGTAAAACTGTATCACATCCAGTTTAGTTCTCCTATTGGTTGCCTCTGATGAGGATATTCCATTGAAGGATTTGCCCACCCAGGGGCACTGGTACAGCCACTTAGACTCCACAGATGTGGTTGGTCTTTCTCATGATGAGGACAGCAAAATGACACTACACCATACGAAAAGAGATAGTCAAGATGCTGAATATAACCCCGACATGCATTCAAAGGTCTGACTGCTTCCAGGCTGTATCTACACCCTCATACAATATCAGGTGTCATACGTCGGATCCAGAAGTGGCACAGGTCTGATGGAGTCAGAACTCCCAGGCAGCCCATATTTGGGTGCCCATCGGTCCATACAGACCTTCAGAATTGCTCCTTTTGACTTCATGATTATCTTATCAGTGGCCACATGTCACAGAGCAACACAGTCATGGTTTGCTGTAATTTACAAGCGTCATCTTGTGCAAGTGGAAAGAGGAGCATGAGAACGGGAAAGCTGAACAGATTTGTTCTGGCACTAGTATTCCAATGTGGCAAGATATACCTATGACTGTCACATACAAATTTAGTAGATAGCAGGCTTGCTTTTTATTTGATTTTTAGCAGGTCTCTCCACAATAAATATAAGAGCAGAATGCATAAACAAAGTGCCTGGCACTTACAGTTTGTCTTGGTGATGGAAGATTTGATTGATAATAAGCTCAGAAAGTGGCAAATTTTCAACATAGGGCTAAATAACCTTTTGTTGCTGATTTTAATTTTTAATTTTTTTTATCTCTGTTTCTCTTAGCCTTTACATTTCTTCTCTTGAAGATGGTTTGTTCTAGTGCTCCATCAGCTGTTGGCAGGAAAAAAACAAAGCCTGCCCTATTTAATCCTTATGTATTTTCACTGATCAAGGTGCTTATCACCAGGTTAAGAATGAAATGGAGAACTTTTGCACATCACTTTGCTTCTTGTTGTCTCTTTCTGGGACAGAGCTCGTGAGCCAGAGCTTATTGCTTATAAAGTGCTAATTTTTACCTTGTCACTGCTATTGCAATACCAAAAGAGCGGAAGGGTGCAGTCACACAAGTTGACCGAGGTAGTACATAGGAGATGCCGGTCAAAGCAGCTCCATCCATAAAGCATAGAAGGAAAAAACTACTTTACAGAGAGGGAAATTGAGGCACAGTCTTACAGTGATTTGTGTCCAGAAGCTTCTAGGAAGAGTATGGCTGAAGGGCAAGCACAAGCCAGATCCCATGGCTCCTAATCTTGTGCCTTAGCAACAAGACCACTCTCCCTCTACACGCAGGCTCAGAGAGAAGAAGCAGCAAGCTTCTAGGAGGGAAATCCTTGTTGGATTAAGCACTTTGCTTGCTTTCCTCTTCTGACCCCTTTCCTCCTTCAAAGCATAGACGATGGGGAGGGGGCCAGGTGGTGAAACTATGCCCACCTCCCCTCGCTCTTGAGTCCACCCCATATCCAGCAGGGTCTTGGGGCTCCCCAGCAGCCCCTGAATGCCTGTGCCCCTCGGCCAGGGAGGAGGGATATGATTTGTAATTGCAATATTTTCATTACCGTCTCTTAGTTCTTCGCACACTAATGTCAAGAGCTTTGTCTTTGTAGTGTTATTGGCATTTTTCATCATATTCATGAAGTGTGGGTCAATTTTCTTCAAAAGGCTCACTTCGCCAACTTGCCACAAAGACAGACAGTAATAAATTCTACTAGTGCACAGCAAAGGCTTCGTAGCTGCAAGCAACAATAAAAAGCAATGAGCTGGGTGTCACTAAGTAACTCCAGTTTACACTGCATTTTCTTCTTTTATTGAAAACTCAGAATATGAATTTATTAATGAACACACAGGCCTACTTTGAAGGGGGGGGGCCCGAGTCAATTTATTTGGTATTCACACAGTGTGTGCCTACATTGTATTGTTTCATCATTTTATGGCCAGGCACAGCTTGTTAGGCTGTGGCCCTCCAGAAAAAAGCAGGCTCATATAGCAACACCTTGACGTAGATGTACAGCTGCTTTCACTGTGGCTGTCTCACCTTTAGCCCCGTCTGTCTACTGCCGGCTTTCATTTTCCGCATTCATACATCAATAAGCTTTGCATGCTGACACCTAATTTTGCAGGCTACTTTGGTTATGGAGGCCATGTTTTGCATATCACTACCCACCCCCTTCTGACATCTACTGCCTTTAAAGAGGGAGAGAATAGAGAGAGCACGAAAGAGGGATTCTTTTCTTCTCAGCCTAATCAGAGATTTCTTTATATTTGTCAAAAGCAGATCTGCCAAATCAACTTTAATTGATTCTTCCACAGTTCTCATGTATGATTTTTGAAGGACTGGGCTTGTGTTCCAAGACACAGTGTTGTGTTTCAAACAAATATGAGGTTTCTACAGTAAATCAAATTTGGATGCCAATTAGTTAGCATTTTCCATTCCAATTAAATTTGAGACCTTTCTGATTTTGAAAGACTTGTGTGTCTATGCCTCTGTGCATGTATGGATGTGTGTGTGCCTATCTCTATTTCAGAGAAGCAGAAAGATATATACATATAAAATATTTAATGTGCTCTCGGTGGTCTAATAAGCAGGGAGGGGTTAGAGTCTCCCATTTAAATAAACACTTTGGAGAATTTTTTTTTACCTTGTTTATTTCACAAGGTCTTACCAGCCCATTCTAACCTGTTATGTGACACCACAAAGGTTTTTACTTCTCAGTCAGGTGGCTAATGTCATTATATCGTTGACAACTCATAAAATGTTATAATCTAATAGGGCTTTCCCTCCCCACACACATATAGTGAAAGCTCATTGTAGCAAAGAAAGGATTAGGGCAAAAAGCAAGATTAATGTTTAAAAAAATGGAAGCAGGCTGAGTCCAGATAGAATACCGTAGCTTAAAAACAAATATAATTTGTATATTAAAATGTGTCTTGATCTTCCTAGATTTACTCTAAATAAACTCAGCATACAATACAGGGGATTTCCTACTAGATATTGCATATTTCAGCAAAGTCTATATATTTGGTTTGAATCAATTTTTAAATTAATTCCTTTTATGACTAAAAATCAGTTTTTAGGCAGACTCAGAATATAGAGAATCCCACACTACAAGGTTGGGAAGGAAACAAAAGCTTGCTTAGATTAGGCAGAACTATCATGTGCAATCACAACCAGCCATAAAATTATCCTAGACAATGTCTGCACCATGGAGAAGAAATCTTTCCAGCACCCATGGGTCCGATTGTCACCCAAGGTGTAAACCTACCAGTAAGTTTTTCCCTCTTAGTTCCCCAAAAGGACTTCAGGACAGCCAGTACCAGGAGCAGGCAGATCCATTCCCATTCATTTTCAAGGACTTAAAACACCACCATGAGGAATTCACCTTCAGCAAAATTCAGGTGGGAACAAGCACACACCTGCATTTTTCCAGGAAAGAGATTAATTAGTTTCTTCCTCTTATAAAACATAAATAAAGGAACAAAGACCTGAGCTTGAAAAGGTGAGAAAATCCAGGCACACTTGGCTAGCGGGTAAAAGGAATAATATTCAGGTAGTTTGGTGCTGGAATGGTGTGTGTTTTGTATTTTCTCCTACTATGTGCAACTACTGACCTACACAACTAAAAGCAGTAAAATGAGAAATTATGATGGCTATTGAATACCATTCACATCCTCCCAGTGTTGCATCCAATGTCAATTAACAAGCCTGTTCCTATAATTGTTATACAAGGGGAAAAACTACAGTGGTAAACAGCCCTTGGATTCACATTTCTGGATTGACTTTGTTTTGTGGTATGTTTAGCACACAGAAAATAAAATGCATAGGAAATCTGCCTGGCATGAGACCTTTGACGGAATTGTGTTGGGAGAGTTTTTATATGCAGTCAAATATGTGGTTTAGATCAAAATTTTCAAGCCAGCTTCTCTTTATACCTGAGTAAAACAAAGCCTTTTGGGTGGAAAAGCTGCAGATTTGCTGATAGCTGAGATTTTGATTGGACTGAATGGACAGCTGAGGAGGAACATTGCAGGGAAGTATGCAAATGTTTTGCAACTCTCAAAAAACATCTCAGGCCTTTTGTATGAAATCTCTTGGACTTTGACATTCTTTAATTGTTGGCTTACATAAAAACAAATGGGTTCAATATTGAAATAAAACTCTTGAAACTAACGTTGAATATCAAACTGGCCCTTTAAAGCCTTATTTAACCTTTTTTAAAAATAAAAATCTAGAATATAACTTTTAGTTCAGCTGATGACCAATTTTTCTTCTACATTTCAAGATCTGTAATAACACACCAAATCCTCACTTATCTCCCATTGTGCTGATTTCTGTAAAAAATGTAGCCCTGCAAGCTACAAAATGATAGAGAAAAATCAGACAACACACAGTAAAGTCTATAAAATTAAGAACAGTATAGGGAAAAGCAAATAGAAAAGAAATAGTCATTATTTCTCACAGCGTAAGAACTAGGGTGCACCCGATTATGAGGCAGCAGGGTTAAAATAGCCCATAAGAAACAGTTTTACAAAGACTAACTAAATTATGCAACTTCGTGAACTGCATGTTGCGGAGACCAGGATTATAAATGGATTGTAAATGTGATTAGACAAATTTACAGTAGAGGTCTATAGAGGACTGCCAAGCACAATGATCTGGCATGGCCTCCAGTCTGGGAAGTCCCTGACCCACTACCTGGCCAGGGCTGGGGATGGGAAAGATCCCGCTCTATGCAATTGCATCCTGACAAAGCTATGGTGATGCAGAGTTGTGCTGGTCTGTAACATCACCTTTGCGAAAGTGACACAATATTGCAGGAAATTGTGGGTTGCTCATGGGAACTCCTTCCCTGGGTGGGTCTGGTTGGAGATGCTAAAGCAAGTGACCAAGGAGGACTCCTGGTCAGAGCAGTACCTCCAAAACCCTAAGGGGATCACTCCACTGCCAAGTGCACACTGAGCCCTTGGTCCAGACCACACATGTTGCAAAAACAATTGCACTGATGAGTGATTATGCGTCTTTGTCTGTAAAGCACTCCTAGCAAGGTGCACTTGTGTGTCTGGTATGCCACAGGGCTGTAGATTAAGCTCTTTGTGTGTTTGTCACTTTAGGGGTATTTAATTGCAGAGTAAGTAGAAAAAGATGAAATTAAAGGAAGACCACAGGCTGCTTTGACAATGGTGGTAAGAAGTGCCCTGTTCAGCAATAGGAACAGGCACAGGGAATCAAGACGGGCACATATGTGTGGCTGATGTGAGTTGTCTTTAACTGCTAGCAAAGACCAGAGCAGAGGTTTTCAACCATTTCTTGACTTATGGACTCTTACACTTCCAATGGAGAGGTGATCACCTGTAACAGTGAATTAAAGTCTCCTGACAACAGGATTTTTCTGACTGCCTTACAGGCACCTTTTAGGGAGGTGGCTCAGAGACCCTCTGGGACACATGGCCCAGCTGGAAACCTACTGTCATAGGAATGAGCAAAGGGACAGGGACAGGTAGTGTCTAAGCCTAGGATTTAGCTCTGCCATTCCATCTCCATTTCCTAACTGTGGTAAAAGGATGATTTTTAAAAGCCTTCATTTTCTTTCATAGGTTTAAAGTTAAATCAGACTATTAGATCATTTGTTCTGACCTTTCACATCTACAGGCCATCACACTTCCTCCACTTCATGAGTACCTCCATAAAATAACAGCCCATATTAATTTCAATCACCACTGAGGGAAATAAACCTGCTCCAGTCAGAAAAGGATTTGTCTGAGGTTCACCATTCACCACCATTCATACTCTCACCATTCACATCCTTTCTAATTACTGTACTATTTTCCCTCTGTATATCCATGAACACATTGTTAAAATACCGAGAATAGAAGTTTAAATTACAGCGGGATCTCATTTTGGTCACACTTTACATAGTGAAAAGGATTCCCAATGGGAAGACTTAGACGGCCTAGCCAGACAAGGGAAAAAAATAAAAATACTCACCAAAAAGAGGGAGAAATCAGAGTTCTCCCCAGCTCACATAAGTCTAAAGAGATTAAAAGACTGGTCAAAAGTTGCCCCAAAGTTAGTGGCAGAGATTGAGCTGAAACCTACTTTCTCAAGTCAAATCCAGAGTTTTAATCACCAGAACACCCTTCCTCTCCCTTCACTGCTTTCATTTATCATTTCAGGCTAGGCAGACTACATCGAAATGATAGCTTTGTGAAGCATAGAAACACAGTTTTACGGGCAATAAACAATAAATATGAACCTGAAAGACATCTCTGGGAAACCTCCCTACCAAAAAAGAGCCCCTTTTCCTTTTTTTTCCTCCCCAGATTCCCTTCCTCTCCTGCCTGCACCTCTAGGTTGGGCTCAGCCTGCTGCCAGCCCCACAGCACCAGCTCCCCTGCACTTCACTTTGGCTGCAGGATGGCAGTGAGCTCTCCTTCTCCCTGCCAAAATGACAAAGTCCTGGCTGGCTCAGCCGCCGCCTCTGCCAGTGTACCAGGGAATCGGTTGTGCAATTTCATTTAAGCGCTGCTAACTAATTATTAACTGTAGGCTCAGCATTCAGGGCACAGACAATGGGATCAGCCAGGCACCGCAGTCAGCACGGGGTTCTTTTTAATTATTGTGCAGTGGAATCAGTCCTGGAGAAGCCAATTGAAAAGTATACAAAATTCTGATTAATAACCATAGCGGCTTTGGTTTATTTTGGGTAGTGTTTCTCTGGGCTCCTGCCCACAGGACCCCAAGTGTCCTTTCAGCTCTAACACCAAAACCTGTATGTACTTTTAAAAAAGAAACAAGAGAAATTATTTTGTTTTACAGGACTACTCCACAATAACAATTAATTATGCTGAGTTGAGCCCCAAACCTGTTTCTGGATCCAGACTTCTACGTATTTTGCTTGTGGACCCAGACATAAACGTTGAGGATGATAGATGATCCTATTTTATGGCATCCCTGGGAAAGACATAAACCTCCCCATGGGCTGGAAGGGCTCTGTTCTGGCCTAATGGCCAGGCTTTAAAGTTTCAGGCCTTTGCTTGGTACTATGCTTTGCTTTGTGTAAAGGCTGAACTCCTGTGGTATCTATGTTACCTCCTCTCCTGAGGGATTTGTGCAGCGAAGGGTTGTCTTTATCTCCTCTGGCATTTGTGTCTCACTGGCTCTGATACTTTTGAACTGCAGACCTACACACTGGATCAGGTTGGCGGTGAACGTGGCTCCACGCTCATTCAGAAATTGGGTGCATCTTAGCAACACTTAAGGCGATTTTCCAAGTTGTTTCCTCATTTCTAGCGGCCTATTGACTAAGATATTTCCATTTTAGAGAGACATTGTGACAATTTTGTTCAAAATAGGAGGGCGGGGGGAATCAGGGTCTTCTGAAAATAGTATTCATCCTGAAAAAGCTTTGTTTCATGCAAGAGTACACATCAGCATGATCTCTGGTCACTCCTATCAGGCACACCTCAGACAGGTAGAGGAGCCTCTCTTCTCACAGTATTCCCAGCAGTGGAAACACATGATTTGCATTAGGGACAGGGGACAGTATCCTGCTGCCCCCATCTGAAGGGCTCAGTGTTAAGGAACTCAGTGTAAGGCAGCTCCACTGTGGGCTGACCAGCAACCCGGGGAGGCAGCAGCTCCTCTTTGACATGGAGCATGTGACCAGAGGCTATCATGACCAGGGATAAGGAAAAACATATGCTGTAGCAGGTCTCAGGACAAGGATTAGAGAAAACAGGCTGCCATATCTCACAGAGCAAGTGCATGTCAGGGTCTGCAAGTGAACTCAGCCCTTTGGTGTGAGAGCCTGGTTCTGTACCCACAATGAAGCCTTTCCTGGAAATGGAGACATCAGAAAGAGATGACATTCCCCAGGGGCTGGCAAAATGGTATATGAATCACACCTGATTCCGCTCAGGAAACATCTCTCTCAGGTCTGAGTGGAATTCTATACCAAAGACATATATTTTTACATTAAGACTCCTTTTTCTTTCCATTTTCAATACCTTGGCAGTGCTTTTTCACTAAGTAGTTATTAAAAAGAAGGAAGATATAGTCTTGTCCCTGACTAATATTTTTCCCCCATATTACTCAATTTACCCAGGTGATAGTCCCTCCTCTTCTTCCTCAAGCCTTCCAATTTTGAGTCTTGACACATTTTGACCCAGTTCCCAGTGCTGCTAATGCTCTTCTTCACCCCCCTGCAGACTGGCAGTTCACACAGCCTCCCTTCCTTCCTCTCTTCCAAGGCTGTGCTGGGAGGAGGAAAGAGTCCCTTAAAATGACAGTAGGAAGCTGATTCCTTTTCTGGCTGTACCGGGCTCTTACAGCCACAGTTCCTCACATCCATCCATGGCAAGGCATTGTGGGGTATTGTGTTTGACTCTCAACAAACTGTGTTGCTAGGACGACGTTTATTATGATACATAATGTGAATAAAGGATGAAACTGTACACAGCGTGGTGATTTGCTATAACTGTCATCTGTGATGATAGTCTCTAGTTTATATCTCAAATGAATTTTGCATGGATGGTACTGATGCTACTGAGTACTGCAGAGGTGTATTTTACAAAGCTGCCTGGGCCTGGCATGAAGATCATGCCACTTTAAACAGCGAATCTGTTATTGTGATGTTTGTGAGAGGAGAACAAGTGGGAAAGTCACTTTCAAGTGCAGCTCGGTGCTCTTTTAATGAGGAATGGGGTCTTCTTCAGAGTCAGCCAACTACTGAGGAGGAGCTGACACCCTTAGTAGTCAACATCCTCAAAACAACTGACAGCTCCAGATAAATCAGTTTGTGTACTTCCTCCCCTTCTCATATCACCTGCAGTGACAGGAAAGCACTAATTTCCTTTGAGAGGGAGAGAGATGGATGCATGCGTGCATCCTGGGCATGCTGATCCTTCAGTGTAAAATTAGCAAAAACAGAGGCCAGGGAGAACTGGGAATAGGCACAGCACTTTGTCAAGAGGAAGACTTTGCCGTGGTATGGCCCCATATTCATCATATGGTAATTTACAAATATGCATACAGCAGAGTCACATTGCATTAGCCCATGGAAGAAGCTACAGCAAAGTGTGTTTGGTGAACCGACTGCCCAGTTCACAGCTATAGCACTCTCACACACAGCACAGGGCTTCATGCCAAGGGGGCTGACACACAGTGTCAGTATCAGCCACGTGCACAAGCTGTGCTGGGGCATACTGCTTGGTACTACACCTGGACACAGAGTAGCCCTGGATGTACAGTCGCCTGGCAGGAGCTCTCTGACACAGTCACCTTTGAATGGGACCATCCCAGCAACAGTAAAAGCAATTTCCAGGCACTGAAATGCTGCTGTTGCAGACTACAGTCCCAATCTCACAACTGAACAGCCATGTGCCTGGGACCTACAGCACCCTTCTGGGTTGATCAGGAGGCACTCACTTGTTTATCAGTAGCTCTCTGCAATCGATAGGGAGTTAAGTACTGCCTGTACCCTCTTGCACAGACAATCCTCACCACACGCTTCCTGAATTCATTACTCTGACACTGCCACATGACTAAATGATGTTATAAAAATTAGATACTGCAGGCCATTAAAAGCATTGCACCCTGCTTGGAAAGAAACACACCCTAAAAACCTCTCAGATAAAACCACGGAGAAATTACTCTCCAGTAGGCAATGCAGCTCACAACTTTCCCCTGGGCCCAGAAACCACCTGGGTTAGGAACCTCATGAGGTGGTTTCAGCAGGAAAAAAAATGTCATTACTTCTAAGACTCATCTCATTCCACCTTCCCCACTGAACTGCCACATTTCCAGAGAAAGGCTCTGACACAAGGTGAGCTGAAAAAGGCAGAAACGAAAGACACTCAACCTGTTTAAACAGGGAAGTGAACTGCTTGCTGTGACCCTGTTTCAGGGAGCACCTGGCCCAAGAACAGACATGCACTGTCCAGGGCTGAAGAGAAGCTGTCTCCCCTGCCTCTGCTTGATGCACACAGTATTACAGCTGCTTTTAAGAGTCCCTCTCCTGCACAAGGACCTTTGAATGAAAAGAAAAAATAAGAAGAAACAAACAAACCAATCAGACTCTAGAAGTATAGACAAGGATCTGAGTTTTTCAGGTCTCTCAACTTCTCCCTTCCTAACCTGACAGGAACCACAGTGTAGCCTTGATGCATCAGGTTATGTTCGTTAAATCACTGATGATTTCATCATTTATATAATGGGATATGACTGGTGTGCTCAGATGAGACAAGTCACAGCAAAAATGTCTAAAAGGAGGTATTTTCCTGACAACCATTTCAAAAGCACTTATAGATTTCCACTTTAAAATAAATACGTATCACTGTATATGCCAACATAAAACTATAAATATATCTATATATGCATGCATGTGTGCGCACACATATGTATAATCACATACACATGCTCCCGTGGTTTTCCAGCTAAACTGCTGCCATGTGTTGTACGTTATCCCAAGGCACTGAGCAGAAAGGCTGAAACCCACCTCTGGGGGTAGAAGATTTTTAAACCAGTTTCTCCTGGACCAGAAATCTGTAAAGTTACTCCATGCACAGGCCCTGGTGCCCACAGTGAGCTTGGCATTGTCCAAACACAGGCAGGCTCAGTGGCACAGAGCCCCACAGAACAAACAAGGATGTTTTGTGGGGGAACATGTCACCCCTGAGGTTGCACAGTGTACACAAGGTGCTGCCTCCACACAGCCACGTTGCTCTGCAAGTGCCAATACCTGCTTAGGTGTTGCAGAATTACACCCCTCTGAGCAGATGCATTCCCTTTCATTCCAGTTTCATAGAAGCTGGGTTGTTTCTTTCCTGCACTGTTGAGTATTTCAGTGGAAAAGCTCTTTTGTGTGTAAATAACTATTAGGTGCTTTTTTTTTAAAGCAAAGAAAATTCATAAAATAAAGCAGACAGAATTCATTTATATGAAAAATAGAGGGATTAAACATATCCAATAAATTACAATAAACTGTCCACAGTGAACAATGCTACCAGATGACCATAATGGAGATCCACTGCTCTTCTGCTTTTATTAAAAGAACAAAGCACTGCAATTAAATGTAAAATCCGGTAATATGTCATCGTACCTTAAGCATCCTTTTCTCATTCATTGAACACTGTCCTCTGATTTAATTGAAGCCTCTGGTCCCTTTGAGACAGCAATAGTCCTTACTCTAGGCCAAGTTTAGCATTTCATTATTTAGTAATCTGAGATGGAGTCATGCTATTGACTCTCAAGCAATCCTCTTTGCTTCTTATAACAAAAAGGATGCCCACAGAAATAATTGATACCACATTCTACTCTCTAGTAAATCGTCCCTTAGTGGATTGTGAAAAGAGGTTTTTGATTTAGACTTAAGAATAACAAAAGTTGGGTATATTTTTCACTGATGACCCCCATATGACATGTCCATAACCCCTTTCACAGCA
>NW_008668781.1:35216-64783 GCF_000695815.1 Acanthisitta chloris
AGCTAAAATGAGTGACTAGAGGCTTTCCAGGTTTTGTTATATATATTCGGTACATAAGTGATGCCTTCGTACAGGAAAGTCATTTTTTTCTATAGAACAACCCACTGTAGACCTGATCCGGCCAAGAGCTGACACTCTCCTCCCTGGTATCAGGCAGCCGTCGGTGCTTAGTACCTCGTAAAGGCAATCATCAACTTGCAGATTCATTACAGCTTTGCAGGCGGGAAATGGGCTAGAAGCCACATGGGGTGTTTTCTTTGTTACACGAAACAACCCAGGTGAGTCAGTCACCAGATCCATATCAATCCAGGTGAGTCAGGATCGGAGCTGAGGCCACATGTCCCCTGAGGTTGGGAGCAATGTTAACCCAGCTCCCAGCTCCAAAACACCCTTGTCTTCTGCAAACCTCTGTTATGCTCCAGCCTTTGGGATTTTCATCCCTCCTTGCTGTAAGTGGAGCTTTGCTGCCTGCAGATTGCCCCTCAAGAGGTGGTACTGGAACTGCAGCCCTAGAGTGCGTGGTCACTCCTCTGTCACCACCCCATCAGCGCACACACAGCCGTAGGGCCAGAAGAGAGCTGCAGACACATCACACACATCCTTCCTGCAGAATGTTGTACAGGAATGTCCTAAGACACTGTCTCTCCCGGAGGGCTCCCAGCAGGCTGGGGATTGCCGCCGGGCTGAGCCTACTCTTCTTTTCCTTTGGGATCATCACACTACACTTGCACAGCTGTACAGGGCGATAGTCACCTCCTCCTGCCTTTGGCCAATTTGCAGGGGCACCAGAGAATCCCTCCCTCCCCTGGCTAACTCCTGCAGCACTTTGTGGCCCTGGAAGGACTCAGTGCATAGACTCGATTGCCAACCTCCACTTCAGCAGCATACAAATGTACTCATCTTGCACAAAGCACTGTCATGCTGGTGCATCAGGTCTTGCTCTACACACAAAAAGGCACCCATCCATCTGTCCTGAAGTCAACAGCATCATGCTTAGCACAAGCATGCTGGGAGCAGCTCACACTGTGGAGCAGCAGGTACCACCAATCTTGCAGCAAATGTACTAAGATATGCAGAATTGGTGAAATGACTCCCTTATTGCAGGAGGGGGAGTTTGACAGGTGGAGGCCACATGCTGGTTCGTAGGATGGCTTCAACATCCAAGAGGGTAAACTCTATTTATTCCTCTCAGTGAATGTGTAAGAGAACTGGGCACAGTTTACAAGAGGTGGTTTGTTATGGATTCATTGTGTATATTAAAGGACAAGCACAATAATGAATGTGGGCACATGAAGTCAGTGCTCCCACACACTGATGGAAGCCAGCCCTGACCACGTGCTTGAGTTCAACTCACTGGTCCAGGCTTGAGGCAAATTCAAAGTTGATTAGCACAGAGAGGAGTAGTATAGACATAGAGGTGCATCCAGGATTAGAACATCAGCCCTCCCACAAGCCAATCCCATGCACAACAAAAGTCAAACAGAAATTATTACCCTGATGCCTCCTTCCTTTGTGCTCTGGCACCTCTTGCTCAAGTAGTAAAAAAAGTGAATTTTCACTAACTTTGAAACACCAATGGTCAATGGTCAAAAGTGGCTGTTTCCTCTGGAAATCTGTGCCATCATTCCCAGTCAATGCAAGCACAAAGCTAAGGTGGGGAGACAAAGTTCTCCCCAGTAAACTTCCATCATTCCTATTAATATTAATAGGAATTACACAGGTGTATTGGGAAATAGCCCCCTCACAGGGCTGCAAATCTCACAGCCCTGACCTACACCCATAAGCCTGCACTCAAACTCCTCTGTATATAATTCTGTAATCTACTTGGCATGTTAAGCATTTCAAATTAAAAAGTGTCAGGGTCAGAGCCAAAACAATGCATTATATGGGATAAGATTTTAATTCAGCCAGTCCTGGGAGAGACACGGGGAAGGAGGAGAAATTCATGCCAATTATTTTGCATTTTGGGAGAGTTATTTGACTGTAGGACCAACCCATACCAGGGCACTGTTCAGCGAGTTTTGTTTTGTTTGTTTGCTTCTCTTCTCCCAGAACTCAGATTATCTCCAGGTCCTTAGATCCATTAGAATAATTAATATTAAGAACATATGCATATGCAAATTAGACCATGGTGCCCATATATTTCACTTTACGTGACAGCTTGAAGTGTAGCTGTGTGAGTCAATCAAATGCCATAAATTTGCTATGCACAAAAGATCATTAATATTAATTGGGGCATGGGCACTGTGCAGTAGCCCATGCCACCATTAGAAATGGACCCCTTGCTTCAATTGTTCAGCAAATTCCTTTTTTGATGTTTACTTTTCTTTTTATTTAAAATCAGTATCTATGGCGTGATTAAAATATGTTGGTTTTATTCCCAGGTAGTCTTCAGAACAGCATCAGAATTGTATTAAAAAATACAGAGCAGACCTTTTCCAAGACAGATGGCACACAATGAGGTTAAAAAAAGTATCGTGAGATCCAACCAGCAAGAACAAAAAAAAAAAATTGCTTGCATTGTTGTTTTCATTATCTTGCTTCTGTCATTTCATGAGCTTTGTATCTTGCAAGGAAAGAAAGAAGAGAGAAAAACTGTGAAATTAATCTTTTGTGCATGGCCTGATAAAGAAGAGACATGCTCAGACAAAAGATAGACTGAGAGAAGGTACCGTGATTGATGACTAAAGTAAAGGTGTCAGAAGAGTATTATGTAAATTACTGGAGGCACAGACCATTTCAGAGAGAATGAGAGGGAGAGGGGAAGCCAGGGAGAGAAAGAAAAAAAGGACTGCAGAGTCGATGTCACCAAGACACTGGTCCCCAAGCGCCAATTTCTTGCCATCTTTCATCTGCTCAGACAAGCTCACCTCACTTTCTATTTGGTTTGCACAATGTAACAAAGGAGGAAAAAACTGTCAACATTAGCATGAATACAGCCCAAAAGCAGGGTTTGAGCACCAGCGTCTGAAGTGAATCAGTGAGACGGGAACTTTAAGGCAGCCTCGGTGCTCATACATGTGTCTGTGCGAGACGGCAGCTCAGAGTCGATTTGCTCTTTTATTTTGTGCCAGAATGGGGATTCAGACAGACAGGGCCAGGGGCTTTCTCCGGGTTTGACACCCAGCTTGATACCACTGTGCCTTTGCACGCCTCTGCAGCCACGTGTGTTGGTCCCACACACATACTCATTCCTGGACCTGCCGGCAGCAACCTCCAGGACAGCCCAGACCTGTCCCTATGGCTCTTCTGCCCGTGCAGGTTTTTAATCAAATCCATGCCCATATCCACCCACTGGACAGAAGGAAAAGGGACAGACAGAGCTCACATCTACCCAGAAAACCATTTCTCGCCACTGACCCAGGCACACATGGCAGCTCCCGGCCACACTGGCACAGAGCCTCGGCACACCCCATCTCTGCTGCTCCTGTCTCCTCTGCATACTGCAGAATGTGGCTTCAGCAGAGCTTAGCCAATGCCTGCCACAAAATTCCAGAAGGGTTCAATGAAAGCACAGTCCAAACCAACTTATATCAAGAAAAAATGTCTGATCTCCCATTCTTCGTCATTCTGGCACAGAAGAGTCTCTGGGTTTTTCACATCCCAAAAGGATGATGTAGTTAATAGCAGGGACAGTAAAAAAAAAATAAAATTGTAGTTTTACTTTTTTGAAAAAAAAAAAACTCCAGAGGAAAACTCAACAGGCTTTCAGGAATTTTTCCCTTTGTTCCTGGCTATATGATTAATCTGGCTCCTGCTTTAAAACCAATTATTACGTATTGTCTTTTGAATTTCACCTCTGCCATATCTTTGCCCCTATTTAATTTGATCACTGGCTTTTATTCAAAAACTTCATTTTCTGGGGAAAAAACAACTACAAATGGTCACCTATCACCTCCATAGTAACAAGCGAAAGGAGCATTCAAGGGGAAGAAAATACTAAATTGTCATTTGATGAAATGCACAGTTCTATGCTGCATGTACTCCTGAGTGAAGGCTTAAGGTACATGGTGCCCTCTATACATCAACTAATTACCCTGATCCCTGCCCTATAGAGTCAATCCCTGGATTTAAACTGAGAAAGCAGAGAGAAGCATGTGCAAAGAGGCTGGAGATGCTCACCTACCCTATCTCTACCCTCCGGCAGCTCAGTAAGGGCATCCCTCAGTCACCCATGTGTCCGGACACAGCGATCTCTGGCTCAGCTGTGACAATTCCATCTGCATTTGTCCTGCTGCAGCAGGGTGGGATTTGGTGTGTGAATTGCACCCTCCTTGCAGAATACAAAATTGCATGTGCCCACCAAGCCTTAATTCTCACCCCTTATGTGCACTCACAGCTGTGGGAAGGGAAAGAAGCTGTCGTCCCCTCTCCCTTTGCTGCTCTTCCTGTTGTAATGCCCAGCACTGGAATGCTAAGAGACATGGCTGGATTTGGGGCAAAGATGGCAATCCTGGCGCAGCTCCTTGCAGGAATCACTTCAGTATGGAACACAAGTGTGCAAATAAAGATTCTTTCCAACTTCCGTCCTTCACATTCAGTCAGCTATCACAAGGCTTTAATTTTGAATGCTGAGAGACATTAAAATGAGATTTAATAACAAATTGTTTCAATTTTGCATCCCTTCTAAATTTTGGTGGCCAGTCCATGGAAAAAGCATTCAGTTCTTTTCACTGAATTTTTCATTTTTTCACTTTTATTTTTTTGCACCAAGAGTGCAACAGTTGGGAAAAAATGTAAATCCAAAGAAGCAGCTATTTCTGTACTATCAATTTGCCCCTTAAAGACTGAAATGATAAAATGAGTGAAAAAAATAGATGTTCTGAGTACCAAGCTCTGTGCAAATCAGTTCGTAAAGTATCAGCGAATTCACATTTTAAAGAATACTTTACTTTGCAAGATTGAAATTCTTTTTAAGAAGAAACTCTCAAAGGAAGTTGTCATTTTAGGCTGCACAAACCAAAACCCTTCCAAAATCAGGTGCTTAGAAAAAAAATTGAAGCACTTTAATAATTTAAATTGCTCCCCTTTGCACATGCCCAGAACCAAATCCCTTTTCTAACTGAAGTGCTTATATAAAAATTTGACAGCTCTTATAATTTTAAATTGCTATACACTGAGTATGCCCAGAACCTCGATCACTTCCAAATTCAAGGGCTTATAAAAATTTGAAGCACTCCAATAATTTTAAATTGCAATGCACAGTGCAGAGTGATTTAAAATTATTGGACTGCTTCAATTTTTTTAAAAGGTCTTCAATTTGGAAGTGAGTCAAGCAGCATTCTAATACAGTAGTTTAAGACATACTGTATTGATGTAAAATTTAACATCTAAAAATAATGAAAATTAAACCAAATACACTGCTTAAAAAGTAAGGACGATTTTCCCAATCAGACCTAGGAAATCCAGAAAACCACAAGTTCTGGCTGCTCGATCCTTCTTTGTGAGTGAGTCAAGAGTAAAGAGTAAGGGAGGAGATGCTTGAAATGAAACTGCAGGCATAAGGTCATCTTCCACCCTTGGGCTGGACACCACGAAAGCTTTCCTAGAAGTGCCCAGAGAAAGGTGGGCTGGAGCGGAGCTGGCTGGGTTGGTACTCATGCTGCAGGAAATCTATTGAAGGCAGTCGCCCACAGGAAGGCATGGCCAACAGGCATCCCTGCATCCACAGGATGAGATTTGCCCCTCCAAGCCATTTCCTTCTGTTTGAGAGGTGCAGAGAAGTTGTCTTGGAGGGGTGAGAACTCATGCTGACACCCCAGGTGGGGAAGAGACATGGCAAAGATTAGACGGGGCCCTTTGGTCTCCTCTCACAGGGGAGTAGGTTTAGACTATTCACAGATCTGCTGGTTATAGACCAGCACTTTTTTGGACGGTGTTTCTGTTTCCTGTCAAACCATATGCTTTCTACTGGGGACTCACAGCAAGTGTCCCATGCAGGGTTCAAAGCACTGGCTCCCCACTGCTTTGCTTCATGAGGAGTGGAAATACATGATTTCCACTAAGTTTAGTGCTAGGCACTGGCTCTGTGTGTAAGTCTTTTTGGCAGCTCTTTGCTTCCCTTTAAAATCTTTCCCTTTTTTGGAGGTGATTTATATTAATAAACTGTTTCAGATCAGAATTGGCATGATACGTAAAACTCAGGCCTGTTTGGTATTTCTGTTGTGTATGATTAATTTGAATGGGGGGAGGGAAGAAGACAACACTGTTCAGCTGGCTGGGAGTCTTTTCTTTGTTCCAGACATGCAAGTTCTCCTCAGGAGTCAACTGTAACTATTAAAGAGTTTCTTTTTAAAAAAAAATCAGTTTTGACATCCTGAAGATAGGGAATGAAAAGAGACTTGAAGTCACCACATTTTCCATGCATTCATGAACATCTGCAATATAAAATTGTTTCACAACAGGGGCTAGGCTCTATTTCATCTTATAACAAGTTGGGGATCCTGTCTATTTGCAGCTTATTCAGTCTGTTTGATACCAGGGACACTGTGTCTTCGGCTGTGAGCTTCATTTTGAAGTTGGGGTCTTGTGGCCTTCTCTGTTGTCTTTTGTTTCTTGTTAAGTTAAAACTCACAGGGAATGACAGAAAGAGTCCTTATGCCTAGCTCCAGGCTAATAAAGGAGGCTCGTTAAATTTTGATTATTATCTATTTAAAATGAGCTTCCTTGGACAAAGAGAGAGATGGCACCTAGGGCAGTGCAGGTTCTAATGTGAATTCCTGTAAGAGAGAAACTCTTCAAGTATGGATTAGCTGGAGTGAGTTAAAGAAGCACAGGAAGTTTGGGCAGTAAAGCCAAGCAGTGATGTTTTCAGAATAGAGGGATCCCTTTTATGTTAGGATCAGCTAAGGAAGAAGGAAAATGATTTTGCAGGAGAGATGACAGGACCTAGGACTGGGAGGCAAAACTCCTTAAATATTTGGGATGCTCCCAGGTCCTTGGGTTTCAGGAGGACAGCATGAATCCCAAAAGACAGACTGCCAGACTGTCAGCAGCTTAAAGCTCATAGACACGTGTGGCAGGACATGGCAGAGCAGCACACAACAGTATGGCGAGGGAGTCCCACCATGTTATACATCCATCCGTGCTCACCAGCACCATAATCTCTTTTACACCCTAACACAGTTCTGTAAACAAATGTTGCAACTTTTCTTTCATGTTCACAAAGCTTTTTCCTCATATTTTTTTTTTATCTGCACCTTTCTGGTCAGAATAATTCATTCTACAGAGCAGGGTCAGAGCAAGAAGTTCCTGCTGCAGCGGGTTACAGATAAATGGTGCCTATGGTCCTGCATGACGAACTCATACTTTTACGCAATAGATTCACAATTTATCACACAAAAAGTATCTGCTTTAAAAAAAAAATGGTGCAAAGAGGTTTTATTCAATAGGCTGTAATGGTGAGCTGTTATGGTCTATCAGGTGGATAATGTGCATCTTAAAATACTGTGTAAATACATATTTCTATAATAGCTTGTTACATTTCCAAAGGAGCCATTGCAGCCTGCATTTGAAGCGAGAAGGAGCTCAGAGGAGATGGGCTCTGGCACTTTTTTCCCTCAGCAGGAGGTGGGCAATGACAATTTTTCCTGAATTAGAGAGGAAAAATATTATTTTCTGATTCAAATGAATAATAAAAAACAATGGAAAGCAGCATCTCGGAGAACTTTGACTGGAAGGAAGGAAGGTAAGTGTTAATGTGATGAGAGTGCTGAGAGAGCTTTGCTCTCTCCTACAGTCAACGTATTTCCTTGCTCCCCAGCTGAGATGGCAGCATTACATGAATGTTCTCCGTATTTTCTTCCCAAGAGCTGGCAGAATTATTTGTTGTGAATAACATTCATAGGAGCTTTGATCCTGAAAATGCCTATGTATGAGAGCAGCTAGACAGCTGAGAGCAGAGGCTTTTTATATGGCAAAAACATACCCTACGTATATACTCATTATTGAAAAGTATTTATTAATATGATGCCTAATTTTACTGGCTTGCAAATAGCTGGGTTGGATTATTGGCTGCTTGTGATGTGTGACCTGTGGTACAAGTCTGGCAGAAACTCTTGGTTTCAGCTCCTTGGCTGGACAACTGGGAATTTCAAAGCAATGGATAAAGATATAAAACTGATGCAATGCACAGGAAAAGTGGGGTGGAATTCCTGAACAGAAACTACATGGCAACTATGGCCACATAAATAAAAACAAGATAGATCAGATGTTTCTGTTGAAAAATAAAAGTGATTTAATTTGATTCACCAAGTCTGTTTCTACCACAGAAGACTCAAAGATCCTGCATAGGTTTTCCTAAACAACCTGCAGTCCTGCAGGGACTGGCACAAGCTGACCTGCAACATCAGCTCTTACTTTTTCCTTCTTCCTCCTGCTCCTCCACAAACCACTATGCATGGCACACCTCTGCCATGGGCTGTGCCTCTGAACACAAAAAACCCTGAGCTAACCAGCATATTTCCCTTCTCTGCCTATTTGCCCATATTTTGTTATTTACACTCTGTGCCATCTCACACACAGCACATATATAATCCTTTACTGTAGTGCTGGAAAAGGATTCTCTATAATTTGCAATTATTTCCTAATTTGGCCAATATGAGAGGTTATTGCTGCTGAAAAGAATGAATAAAAGCATATCTGAGGCAAAAAAAGTGCTAGTAGTAAAGTTTAAAAAGAGCACACACGAAGATTAATAACCTCAGAAGTCAGGGCCTGGAGTACTTAAAACAAGTAAAAAGACATTACAGAGCAGGAGAACGGAGCCAGCAGGAACTTTTGTTATGACACCCAATGCCACATGCAACTTCTCAGGTCACTTAGTGCTAACTCTGCAAGCACTCCCAGCAAACCTGCCCTGACCTCAAGGAAACAGGATTGATTTATAACTTTTTCTCCCCTTGCAAAGCTGTAGCTGAACGTGTTTTCTCACTTATCTGAAAGTCACAGGGAAATTTAAGGAGTATGAGCTCACAAATATTGGAAGCTGCAGGGAAAAGAAAAACCCAGGGCTTACCATTTAAGGTGGAAAAAAGAAAGCAGTTTGGGTGCAGACTGCATTTGGGAAGGACTACCAAGCTAACAGGAGTCTTTCAACTTAGTTCCTTGTGCCCCAAACAGGTGAACAGCAGCTACATCACCAAAACCAAGCAAGGACCATCCCTCCAGATAAATGGGGAGAGGGGAGGCCACAATCATGGAAACCAGAGGTCTGCATGGAAGTGCTGATCACTGTAACCAACAAATTTTGGCCTGTTCTGGTAAAAATGCAGCGGGAGATTCTGTAGGCCCTCAGCAGGTGGATGCAGAGGTACTGTGCCTGCTCCTGTAAGTACCAGAAAGGGCACAAACCTCTTAACCCCAGATACACTGCTTGCAAAAGGAGGGGGCACAAACATTTGCACCCCTAGAACAGCTGCCGATACAATAAAGCAGTTAGGACTCCGAAGAACCAAGATTATAAAGGCAATGGAGAGATGATTAAAAATACTTTGCTAAGGAGAAAACAGCTTTAGTCACATGCATACTGAGATGTCACCATTTAATAAAATGACAAAAACTATCTATCACATATGCATGAACACAGAACAATATAAAGAGGTTAACAGAAATTGATGGCATCCCAGCTTTAATTTTACACTGAATCGGAGTCTTTGGTGATTGAAATAGACAAAGATGTATAGGGTTATCTTGGTGAAGAGGCTTTGCTAATTACTGGCACTTGTCATTTCTCCATAGCTTTATCTAAGTCAGGAAGGCTAACTAGCTCTTTTTCCCCAGTGTGCATTGTTTGTTCAGTAGGCTTTGTGCTGAGAAAGCCTTTTTCATAACTGCACCTCATTATTAACGGGTTCATAAATAAATGAGTCCTAATATTTTCCTCGGTTAGCATTTATGATAGGGACATTTGGACTACAAAAGATTACACTTGTCTTTAATAAAAATAGGCACTTATACATGAAGCCTATTAGGGTCCTTGTTGTGTTGAAGAGGAGGAGGAGGCAGCCAAAAAGGGGAGGAGTGGGATTATAAAAACATGCTCTATAGCACTATCATAATTTTCATGTGACTTTAGTAGCTATTTATTATCTTACATTAGCAAATTATGGCTCTAACCTGAAAGGGATTTCTGCATTCCATACTCTATTCTGCATTTTGCCATACTGCAGGCTCTCAAACCAATCAGGTAAACACTATAAACTAGGCAAACACTCGGAAAACTTAAAACTTCTGCAAAAATAGGCAAGGCAAAAGACAAAGCTGAGTGCTATCATACAGGTATGGATGTGTCTACTCCCAGATTGGACAGACATCGTTTCCAGAGATGTAGCGCAACTTGCTGCAGAGCTCAGAGACAAGAAAACCTGGAAATCAGCTGCAAGGGTGGGGAGGGTCACATTGGAGGAAGATCAAGACAGTTGTAAAGTCACAAGAAACACCAAAGCAATAAAGAGCACAAGATCTCTTCCTCCATATTCTCTCCACTCCTCATCCTCCCTTTCCAGGAAGGTCATCCCCAAAACACCCACTCCCCTGCGTCAGGACAAGTAACAGCAGAGGAGATTGCTCTCCCCACTCCACCTTTCTGCACTGGGGACACACTGGTACAACACCAGAACTGGACCCAAACCTCCCACAGCCCAATGCAGTGTTTTAGTCACAACTGCATCTCTTTTTTTGTGCTTTCAGCTCTGGGAATGGACCTGCACAGCCCACCTGTGCCTGCTGCAAGTCCACACTGCACACCACAACACACGTGGATGAAGCCAGAAGAGCAAACAAATATTTGCTGAGAGACTGTATTATGAAATTGGTTTTGCAACATGGCCAAATCTGACTCTTCCCTTCCAACATAAACACCAAAATACTGCAATTTCCCCATATTTTTCTAAAGATTTCTGCTAGGATCAGGCCTGCTGTTAAGCTTCAGAGGATTTTTAAATTAGTGTTACCAAAAAAACACCTTAAAATAATTACATCAATCCTTTTCAGGAAACATTCACAGCATTGTCAAGACAGCCTTAGAATGTTTCAGGTCTCAAACAATGCTTTCTCTTTTATAGCTATTGTAACACACCTTTTGTCAGCTATTTATAAAACACTCTGTAGTCTTCTTTAAACTTCATCTTTTCAAAAATAACTTCAGACCAAACATGCTGTAATGGACAATTCAAAGCATCAGAAATGCATCTGCCTGAGACCACAAAACTTTTCAGCTTTCTCTTAGAAAGTAATAATGTGAAAGCAAATACATTAGAAAGCTTGTGCCACAGTATACTAAAGAGTGAGCTAATTTGGCTTTGTGAGACAACTTTGAAGACCCAAAAGCATTTATAATATTTGGGGTTTTTTTGTTTTTCTAATTAGATGTGGATCTCTGGTTTTGGGGGCTTTTTTTGTTCCATTCGATGCTAAAGTCATTTAAATAAAAAAATCATTTAAGTATACCTGGCACAGGTTTTTTTCGTAAATCAAAGTGAAATACACAAAACCAATTTAATCACAAAAGTACCACTTCCTTCAGGATGTCAGTAATTCTCAAAATTGCTTTAGATATTTGCTAGATATCAGAAATGGGTAATGCAGCATTTTAAGTGGCAGAAATGCATTAGTGCTATGTAAGTACATGATCCTTAATGTACTAATCTCAGCAATATGTGTAATGAGAACTTTCAGTAACACTTTATTTTAAGTGTCCTCTGAGAAATGCTAATTTACAATGAAACACCTATGGAAGTGCATGTGACATTTACATGAATACCAAATGAATTCATTTTGATCAATGCTATTACAATGAATATGATATGAATTCACAATGATAGAGTGTTTAAAGAATTTTCCTTTAATAGTACATGTTTTGAAGGCTAGCATAGGTTAAATCCTAATGTCACATGTTCATTAGGAGGTCTACATGTTAGGATGTGCAAGAGATACACCATAGGACTGTTGAAAACATGTTTGCATCATTTAAAACACTAACAAAGAACACCCGTTAGGAGTGGCACAGTTTCTCACTTCAGACTCAGCAGTGAGATCTGCTGAACTTAATGGATTCCTTGACTCGCATTTGAGGACAGTGTATAGAACAATGGCCTGGACTTTGTACCCATTGTTCACCCAGGCACATAACTACTCATCCACCCAAAAAACCATAGTACAATCCAGTATAGAGCATTTTCATACTCAAGGACAATGTGCCTTGTGCATTAAAGAAACTAAATGAGGAGGTCCTCTACAACCTGACCATTAGTGTCAGGAACGCCTAGGATTTGCAGCCTTTGTAAAGACAACATTTAGTTTAAGTGCCAGAACAGAGGCTGAACTTTCAAAAATCTGTTCTTGTCCTCTCTAACTGAGAAGCCTCGGAACAACCCCAGGATGTAGAGAAAATGTTTTGAAAGCCCTTAACGAACTAACTGGTGGAGAAAAAAAAACATGGTCAAAAGCTACCAAGAAACTAAAACAGCTGAATGAGCTTCTGTAGGTTTGCTGTTACCTCTCCCAAACCCCTGAATGTCAATTGCCCTGGTTGCCATACCTTTCAAATCTGTCAGATTCCAGAGTATGTTCTCATGACAGTACACAAACATTCCTTGTGAGTCACAGGAATGACAGGGAGAGAGATCCATGACCAAGTCTAGGAACTGCTGTGAGCCTGTCTCCAAACTCTCTCCTTTCTGTGGCAGAGGCTATAGCCAGTTACAGCTGCATTAAAATAGTCAGTGTTTGAGGAATGAGTAGGTGGAAGAGAAACAGATCGGAAGGCAATAGGAGAGGTGGTCTGAGCTGTAACAAAAGTTTACATTCTTTGGAAACAGCGACCAGGAATGATGGCCCAGACCTCAGCAACCAATGCTAGCAAAAATCAATGGCCTTGATGCACTTGCTCAGTTTTATTTCACTTGCAAACCTTCATATGAACTTCCTCTATATGTAGTATGTGTATATATATATATATGGCAATGATGTTCTTTAAATGTGACTGTGTTTACTGTGTTTGCCAGAATTTTCCTGAAAGCGTTAGACCATTTTCTATCACTGCATACCAACCTCAGCTGTGTTTATTTAAGATTGTTTCCTTCTGCATCTAGCAGGAACCATGTTTAGTAGTTGATGCCAATAAGCAATTACACTAATCAAGGTGTGACACCTGCCAGAGCAAAGGCTGAACCAGAAGTGTGTGTTGGCTGAGCGCTGAAAGATCACACTAATTGCCAGTGTCTGGCCTTTGGCAGGACTATCAGGCGTCAGGAATCCTCTTACAGCTCTGAAGGTCCCCTCTTGCACACTGCCAAATGTCTCCTGTGAGACACCACTCACACTTCCTACCCCTGTCCCTAACTCTGACCGGTGATCAGTGCCTCACCACTAGACTCATTACAGAGCTATGAGGTTCATGCAGCCACAACACCACAGAGCAGAGATTGCCACCTGCCATCAAGAAGTCCAGTCTATATGGATAGACAAATGACCCAAGAAGTTCCAGCTTGAGGTGTATGTGTCTATACAGATAGATGTCTACACACTTCTGCAGGCACACATGCACATACAATTGCTCACAGATAGAGCAGCCTTGTAAATTCCCCAGTTTAGGCATCAAAGACGGGACTGTTGATTTGACCAAAAATTAGAAGAGAGTTTAATAAAAGCATGAAAGATCCTGAACAATTGTGCCTGTGATGGCATGAGCTGCAGAAGTTCTACAAGCACTTCACTCAGTCATGAAAAAAAAAGGAAAATTAATTGTTTGATGTTTACATTTAATTCATTCTTTTAATTCAGCCAGAAAAACAGAGTCCTTGTCTCAGAAGAGGGGTAAAGCATGATGTTTCATTTGTCTGTTGTTGGGATAAGTAACCTAAATAAGGAATGAACTTCCGAAAACAAGTTCAAAATACGATTTAGAATAATAAGAACACCATTAATACAGTTTCTCACTCTACATTTGCTTATCTGGACCACATGGTTTTTGGGATGAAGTTGGTGCTATGAGATATACTTTAAAATTCACATTTTGTTTAATCATTACAAGTCTGGAATTCAGATATTGAAAAAGAGGGGGGAAGAGAGAGGTGAAAAATTGCAAAATTTTCTCAGAAAATTGCCTCAGAATGAAATTCTGCCCTTTTCTTCTACTCCAAAAAGTCATTACCATCTGACAGCTGTTTAGTGGCATATGTGTGTTGGTGGTACCAGTCCAATTCCTAGTGGGCAGGTGTCTGCATCACAAAAGCCACCATCACAATTGGCACTAATTGGCACCCTTGCTGGCAGCCTCCGTAAAGAAAATAAGGATTAGATGGCACAGAGATCAAATTATCCTGTCACCATAAAGGTGATCCCCCTTTAAGTCAGAAAGGCCTGTTGGCAGGACAGTTTGGAGAAGTTTGCACTTCTTGGGCTCTTGTTCCAACAGAGACATACGAAATGTCGGGCGTCTGATGCTGGCACTGAGGCACATTTCACAGGCGCTTTCACTTCGCATTTTTAGCTGAATTTCAAAACAAAAAACCCAAACCAACACCCAAACTCAAAACTCAAACAACAAACCAGAAAATTCCCTCTTAATTTGGACAGTTTCCGATCAATACAAACTTGCTATTTTATGCAGATAGTCACCACATTACTCTGCTGGGATATCAGTATATCCAATGCCTTTCTTTGTATGGGGTTATTTGCCTTCTTTTTTTTTTTAACAGCATGCAAATTCTGTGATTTTTCTAAGTATAGGGTGCAAAATACACTGGAAAGTGGGGGGGAGGGGGAATGTCTTACAGCTCAGCAAGCTTTATGAGGATATTCTCTTAGTTATTGAGATGAGTTGAATAATTCTCCACTAATTTATACACCAGTGAAACTGGCCTGTTGGCAAGTCCACAATTAATGTGAATGCCAAGTGGGATTGCAGCTTTGTTTCATCTAGGAAAACACTTAGCTGAACAGCAGCTTTCCCAGCTGAAAATGTGTGTCTGTCTTTAAACTTGCAACAGAAGCTGGCATTTCTTCGTTTCCATTCACTCTATCATTATGATGCATTATACAAAGTAATGATGTAATACTCTGGAAAGCTGAAATGCTAGCTCTTTGCCAAAAATAATAATACCAAAAGTGTACAATTATTTTCATCTATGAAAGCCACTCTCACTACCATCTCCAGCTCCCCAGTCAAAGAGAAATCTTCCCTAATAGTAGATCATTTCTTTCTGTTTGGAAATCAAACATGGATGTGGAAGGGGGGGATGCCAGCTCATCCGTGCTGAGTTACAACTTTTAAAAGATGTAAACATATTTATCACTCCAGCACGGTGGCTCGGCACCACACAGCCCTCACACTTGCATTTTAATAGTGGTTTTCTCCACAGGATGAGCCCTTACCTGCAAGACATGCCGCTTTGTTCTGCAAGTGGCTGCACTGGGGCTAAGTGTGAAGGGATTACTGGAAGCTAAAAAATGTGCCAGGATTTGGACCTTGGTCAGAGGATCAAAATGCCAGGAATTTTTGAGTTCTGGTCTTACCACTCCTTAATCACCAAAGTCACAAAACCAAGTCTTGTGTAGGTACCATGCTGCCACTTTTACCAGACCACAAAAAAGGCCGTGAGGCAGCAGAAACTAAATACGCACTGCTTTCGGTTAAGCATCTAGTACACTGCTTTATCTCCCAGTTCCTACAGCCTCGATATCACACACACCGCCATATGCAAACCTAAGGAATCAATACAGTGTGGCCTCAGTGTGAGGAGCAAAATGCATGAACATACACAGAGGTTCAGAGAAATGGCTGCTCCTACCTATTAGCTCCACAACAAATGGTGAAATGAAGGTGAAGCTACAAAGGTGAAGATGATGAGGTGGGGCTACAAAAATAAGTTTCACAATAAACTCAGACACCAAAGTGGTTTGCGCTTTGGTCACCAGCCTGGTAGCTCCCAGGACAGGGTCTACCACTGTTGGTGGCCTGAGGGCACAGCTGAGGTCTGGTTGAGCAGGCAGGAAAGACCCGGTGGGTGTGCGTCAGTGCAGTGCTCAAGATAGTCTTCTAGGTGGAAAACTGAAAAACAGAATAAAAGGAAAGCAATGGGGAGTGGTAGAGTACAGAGCAGTAGGGTTAGGGTGCAGGAGGCAAGCGCAGCACATCAGGCAGGCACAGGTTTGCCAGGCAGAGAAAACTGTGTTCCTACAGTGATATACAATCACACTGTAAGTGTATCTTAATAATACAATAAAGTGTTAGCTCTGATTAGAAAAGAAAGATGAATTCTTCTGCTAAACCAGGGTAACCCTAAAAGCGTGTTAACATGAAATACTAAATAAAATGCTACTCATCTATAATAAATCTTATTACACATTTTGGCAATTTTACTACTAACATACCGAAGGTTTCAAGCAATGTTTGAAAATAGAAATCTTAAATTGAATCATTGTTGCATGAATATATGCAAAATATTCATTTCTAGCACTGTGAGGGTTGAGTGCTTTTAAATTGGAGAAATCACTCATGACTTCACCTTTTCATGCAAGATAAAGTTGTATGTGGTAACATCATTACAATGTCATGAAAGGAGTAGAAATCATACAACAGTTCTGCCTAAAGCTAATATACAAAAAAGTACTTCTATATTTTTCAATATTGTTCAATATTTAAAGGTGCAGTACAAGACTTTAAATATATTTAAAAAAATCATTAGACTTCAGATGTCAGTGCGGCCTTCACTGAGTACTGAGACTAATAAAATCATTGATGAGATCTCTTTAATATTTAACAGAATTCATGTCTTAGGTACTAGCCTATTTTCAACTCCAGTATCTGTAGAGGGAACTAAATATAGAAATAAAAACAGCAAACGATTTATTTGGCGGTCATTATGGATTTTTTTTAACTAGGGCACTAAAATTAAACTATTTACTCAATAATACTGTCATAACAACAGAGAAAACGCTATGACATTTAAATAGCCTTTCCTATAAATCCTTTAGCAGGAGATTACTTCAAAAGTACATAACACTTTTATATACATTAACAATCAGTAAATTCAATCAGTGAAAACGAACGAGCGGATTTTGCAGTGCGTTGCTGCACCATGAATTGCCAATATAGAGCTCAGAAGATTTCTGCAATCTTAAAGGTGTTTTAAAAGAATGGGAAAGGAATAATTTGAGTTTATATACTTCTTTGCCTTTTCTTCCCTCTGATTAAAAAAAAAAAAATTAGACCGGAAAGTTCAGCCTTAGAAGTAGAAAAGCCCACCCTGTAATTTAACTGTATTATATTTTTTATAGCATGAATGTGGGGAGGAAGAGAAAAATCATGGTAAGGCAATGGTACAATGTCAGGTTCAACTTTATCCCTGATACACACGAAATGGATAGCTCCATCTTGTCGTGGCAGCCACCGCTCCAGCACTTGTAGTCATGGGGATGCAAAGCAAAAATGTCTCCCGTTTTGAATTCCAATCCCACTACACAAATATTCGCATTTGTTAAAATAAAAATGCAAATTTCTAAATTATTGCCTTATTTTTATGTTTTAAAAAAATCAAGTCCCGCCTGCCATGGCTGGGCTGTTGCTAGGTGACGCTGCGGCATGGACCGTCGCTGGTGATGAATGGTGCTGAGCCCAGGTGGTGGCAGTCCCTGCACCAGCACTGCAGCCTCGTGCCCTCCAATGGCTCTGCCACCAACCAGCACAAAGGGCAGGCTGCAAAGGCCAGGGAGAGATTTGGGCAGCAGAAGAGTTGGTCTGCCCCACACTGGCCCAGCCAGGAGGATGACAGGTGGCACCAGTAGGGTTCACTGTCCATTCATGCTTTAGAGGTGATGCTAAAGCAAATGGGGGCATAAAACTTCACCAAGGAGTCAACAGAGCCTATTTAAAAAACTGTCAACAGTGGTGTTGTGGTTCAGGTGAACCTGTCAAAGGAACAAATGCTCAAGCAAATGGTCACGCACCATTTCAATAGTCTGCTGTGGCCATCAGCAGACCCTGGCCAGCACTGGGGTCCCTGTTGTGACCAAGCTTATCCTTAGCTTGGATGCTCACAAATCAGGTTGTAGGTTCCTCTAGGATAGGTGCAGCAGGTGCTAACCTTGTCTAGTAAGCCCTCTGCTCATCCACCACATCTCCACCTTCACACATCCCACTGGGATGCAGAAAGTGAGGGGCAATGTCCTTGTGCAGGTTGGGTGAATATAAAAAACCCAAGCACAGGAATGGCTGTTCCCTCCCAGATAACATCGACAAGCTTTCCAGGCCCTGAGGTGAGGTGCAAGAGGTCCTGATCATCACAGAGTTCCTTTCTCCTATTCTAGTGCTAACAGGAATCATCAATACCCAAACTGTAACCATCACAAGATCCTCAGGAGCCTGGCACAAATGAGAAGTTCTCTGTTTCCCTGCTGACATGGGTATAAACCCAACTTTCATCAGACCTCACTGGGGCTTCCACATGCTCATTGAGTTTAAAAATATACAGTGAGGATATGCCAACGAAACAAACAATTCGATGGTGTTAATCCACAGATTATTGACAAGACAAATGAGATTCCTTGGGTCTAATGCTCCCTGCTACTCAAGGGCTAGCTAAGCTCTCTTTTCTCAAATATGTGGATTTTGAAATGATGGATCATAATACCAGAGCTGGTGCCTATGAATGGGGATTGCAAACACTTAATATTTCAATAGAAGTGTGTGCAACATGATCCAATCACTCTGAAAAATGTACAAAATGGAAAAATATAAAGAAAGCAGCTGGCATGAAAGAGAATAAACAAAGAAATATTGATAAAACTCTGTATGGATTAGGCAAAAATATATTCAAGCTGCATTTGAATAATCTCATCTATATTTATATGTGTGTACATATATATATATTCAAAATACAGAAAGATTTCTTACCTCATCATTTCCCTGCTTTGAAGGGCAGACCTCTGAATTAACACTCCCCCTGCAAATCACAGGGCTGTGCTGGTGCATGAGAACTCAGCTCCCCAGATGCTGCTCATGCCTTGAGAGTGTGCTCACAGGGGGGGCGGGAGGGGGAGGGGGTGTCTTGGCAAGGAGCTTAGCACCCTTGCCCCAATTCAAGGAAAGCACGTTTCATGTTGAACTCATAAGGGACCCCTTGAAAGATCCATCTTGTCGTTCATTAGACTAATTTTTTGCATGTTTTTATATGGCACACTCCAGTGATTTCAGGATCAGGCCAGGAGAAATCATTTGCATTGCACTTACAGTGGAGTATTTACTTCCCTATGTCTTTGTGGTAAAACCAATCTGACCACTGAGAGATGATGTTATATAAGAACTGAGCTAGTCTGAAGGCTGAAAATGCACCATCCTAACATGCAGTTCCTTCACTCACAGCACGTCCCGGCAGCCAAGCTGGGGTAACTGCTGGGGATGACACACACCCACTGAACCTATTCCAATGGTAAAGCTAGTTTAAGCCTCAAATTAAAAGAAAATATTAATCTAAACAATGTTACTTTACAAGTGTTGCAGGCTAAGAGAGTGCATGCAAACGGTGAGTACAACTCAGCTGATGGGCGGGATCTCTTCACGCTGCAGGAACTTCCTACTGAATCCGAGCCTCAAGCTATGCTGCAGTTTGAGGAAGGAAATGGTGGTAACAACCATGTTCTTCATGATTTTCTGCTTGCTTGATTTCCCTGCACTTCTACCATCAGACCATTACCAATTTTCACAGGGCCACCTTGAGTGATGAGGAGAGCCAGTGCACCATCCCCCAGCTCTCTATTATCAGTCAATACCAACTTACTGCATGAGGGTTGTGTTGTGGGGTTTTCTCTTCGTTTAATCACAGCTGCCCTAAAAGCCACTTTCCTTGCCCACCACCACAGCAGCCTGCAGCCTGAGATTTTTGCCATAGGAGCATTCCGTGCACCATCACAACTTCAGTGAGGATTTCCACCAGCCATGTCTGCCCATGAGCAAGAACTGCAAGGGGTGTTCTGGAGCACCACATGCTCCCACACAGCAGTGTGCCAGGTTGTTGTCTCTACTGCTGACACACTATATGTTAGCTGATGTGTCCCCAGCACTGCTCACACCTCTCCCTGGTTTTACCAAAGTATCAGCTGTTTCTGGAGGGGAAAACAAAGCAAGAACTGAGCCCCTTTAGGCTGAGTCTGTGTAGCTGTGTGTGATGCCTGGGACCAATTCTGTCAGCAAAACCCCTGGTCTCAGCAAGACTATCAGACACACAGCATCTAAAATAGAAGAGAATAGAAAATAGCCTCAATCACTTAAAGCGGCAGCCCCATAGCCAAGAAGGGAGTATGGGGCAGCAGTTCAGACACTGTTGGTCTCCTCTATCAGCTCTACATTGTCGTTTATTACTGTAAACCCTAACTCCAAGTTTGATCCCAGCAGGTTAAAAGGCAGCACTCTCCAACACATGTAGCTCCTGTCCACTCAGTACAATTTAGCTGAATCCAGAGATCAAACTCAGTATCTTTGCATACGACAGTGCAGGTTTACCTGTCCTCCCTGAGCACAGGCTCTCTAGTCCTGACTGCAACAAGCAGAAGTTTGAACGCTTCATCTAAAACTATCTGCAATGGGTTTACTAGTAGGTCAGCAGCTATGTTTGCACATTCCCTTAGCCGAATAGCAGCTGCCTCGCTGTGTGACCCAGCAGACCTTTAGTGGAACGTATTGCAATCACCTTGTCTGGAAGCAACACCATGGCATTTAAATCTAGAAGGGTGGAGCAGATTCAGACATCATCTGGCAATTTGCTGCCATTTCCAGCTGAGCCCTGAGAGACAGTAAGGAGGTTTTTGGACCAGATGTGAATTTCTAAGGGCATCACAAATCAGGAGAGGATATCTGAAAGCTAACCCAGCTACAATCAGAAGTTAAATTCTGTTTTTTTACGTGCATGGCATGCTCCCCTCTTACTTTGCCAGCCTTACAAATTCCAAACTGCTCTCTGCAGGCTGTATTTCCCCAAGACTTACATACTATGTTCAAAATCTGTTGCTTAATACCAGACTTCTATAATGAGCCTGAGATGTTCTATGGCATTTCTGACTCACATGATATGAAGCAACACGATGAGCCACACTTGCACACCAGAGCAGAGGTTCCAAACAGCAGCAGCTTTTCTCTTGGCACAGGGCAGGGGCACTTTGGCTTCTTGAACAGGTGGACTACCTGACAAGCAGCAGGTACCCTTGCTTTTGACTACTACATTTTAAATCAGGGCTGTTTGGCAATTCATTAGTGTCTGCTAACTGTTAAACACAGGAAAGTTCAAAAACATGCATATGTTTCCCTCCCTGCCTCCCAGGTGGTATCTGTTTCAAGCAGCAACCTTTTCACTTCGTGCATCAAGACTTGTAAACTTCCCGTGGCTACACCAGCAGTTCCTAACCAGGTGCCTGCGCCAGAGCCACAGTCTCTGAAGAGCAGGAAACTCCATATGCTGATCTCCAGCTATGTAGATGCCATTAGTTTCTCCTTGAAAGTTTATTGTCAGAATTACTGAAATGTACACAAATGTCTGTATTTGAAGGTGAAATTTGGTGGAAAAATAAAGATATAATAGGATCCTTTCTTATATAATTTCCTGGTGTGATGTCTGTCTGAAAAATGAAGCGAAATTATATGATGTCAAAAAATCATGTTTCAAAATGATTGACAACATGTGAGTGTTTTGCATTGTGAAATGAGGTGGAAAATTTTAATTGCATGATGGAAGGACATAATATTTATTAGAACCTTGTAACCACACTAGATTTCAGTGGAAAGGACACAATTTTAAATTTTATATTAATACTTCAGGCTAAATCTTAAATGAACACACGGAAGTAAAATTCTGCCTTGGAATCCATAAGTTTTTAATTTCTAATAGTAAAATAGCATCTATAGGGTTGACATGTCACCATAGTGACAAAAAGATTCCCTTGTACATGGTATTCTGATCTGAACAATGTATAGTGCCTGGCTCCCAGGTCACCAGAGAAATGGCTGCTCTGTACACACAGTCTTTTGATAAAGGTCTGCTAAAGAACTGAGTAGGAAATTGTAGAAAAATCAAAACTAGATAATATTTCTAAGCCCAATTCCATCCTTCCCAGTGACAATAAAGATGGATTCACATTCACACCTGACTAATAAAAAGCCCACATCCTCGCAGACAGGAGTGGGGAAAAAATCCCAGAATCAGATATAACAAAGTCATATCAGAGAAAATCCCAAGTAAACAACAAGTTCATGGAGAGTCCTAAATGACTGTTTGATACTTTTATCATCAGGCTGGCCAGTGAGGCACCAGACAGTAGCAGATTTCAAACACAGTAGTCTAGAGAAGGAGAAATGTGATGCAACTTTAAAAGGGGGAAAACATAGATATGGAGAAAATTCAATCAGTCTTAGCTTTAAGATATGCCCCAAATAAGTCTTATGTCAGTAAGGAATCTGGATGGGTCAAATTATTTAAGGTTCAGCAATATTAGTTAAATTTCTGCACCCTTCCTCTTCCCTGGTGAGAAAGGAGCTTGAGGCACTGAGAGATGGCAAGCAAAGTTGCTCCTTCCCCTGCTCAAACTCTGGCACATTTCTGAGCCTGCTGACACCATCACAAGCCAAGGGGGTAAAGCAAAGGAAATAGGAAATCTTGATTTTAAGCCAAGCTTTTGTGAGGCAGCAGCCTGTGACCACCCCAGCCCTGAGAGGAGCAGGAGCATGGCTGCTTCACCACTGGTGCCTTCAGCAACTGGCTGCACTAGCCAGTAGCTTTTTTCCAGAGATATCTTTCCTGACCAGGAAATGACCAGGTCACAGGTGAACTCCTGGTGCTTTTACACATCTCCCATACATTTGTGCAGTGTCAGGTTTGGTTTTGGAGACCTGGGGTTAATTTGGAGACAGAAGATCAAGTATTCAAAGTCCATACCCAGCTAGAGTTGGAGTCTGCTCTCCCCAGCCTGGCCAGGACCCTGAAACACTCGTGGCAAGGCAAAAACAAGCCATCCTCAAGTACCAAATGAAGTACAAAGACAAGAAAAATGTAATTCTCTGCAGAAGCAGAGTAATTAACGATGAATGTGGAAAGACAATCTACATAACCAAAATAAAAAGCATGGACAATCCACAAGTCCCGAGGAAATTCTGAGAGAAATGAAACAAACTCAGTGAAGCTGAGCCCCATTCTGTTCAAGTAAAACACAGGGGTCTGGATTATAAATGTCTATGTGGAGCTGAAGAGAATGGTTAAAATTATATCCATCAACCTAAATGAAGAACTAGGAAGGGAGAAGTATGGAAAGCTGCAAAGGGGAAACAAAAAAAGCCAGCTTCAAATTCTGTGAGAGGCTCAATATAACAGTAATTCACAGAAATTTTGGCTAGAACATAAATCTCAGCATTGGAATCCTAAAGGGTCATGGAATGGTCTGCAGCTAGTCAAGCAGAAGAGGTCAGAAATTAAAATGGTTAAATGAGTAATAAGAAACCTTAGGTCCTTAAAGAATTGTTTGAAATAGATATTTATGCTCCTTGCTGAGGAAAGAAGAGATTTTTCACTTCTCCATCAAATTAGCTTTGACTGAGTATTGGGAACAAAACACAGTCCTGAATATTCTCACCAGCTTTCAAAAGGTTTTTCTTTTCTCTATGCAACTCCACAAAAAAGCATCCTGCAGAAAAGTTTTGCCCAAACCCCAAGTATGCTCCCAGAGAGAGGAATTTGCTTGTCTTTACATGAGAAGTGCTTGTACCTTTCTCCACACTAGGGCAGAAAACAGTAAGGAAGGGTTTATCCCACTGAGTAACGGATTTCCCAGAACTCCAGTCCTGGGAAGATTTGCAAAACCCTGTGGCTAATCTGTGGCAGATTAACCTGATCTACCTGACACATGTGCAGAAGGTCCTGTCCCACCCTCAGCAACCCTGCTGGTGTCCCAGGGAGGAGGGAACCTTTCTGCACGTCGCCAAGCAGCGTAACAACCCCAACCTCTAGCACTTGACTTGCACTCATACCCTGATGTGCTGCCCAAAGCCCAGACTGTCTGATCCAAACCCAGATGCCTGTGAAATCTAATCAATGGAGTGGGGAATAAAAAATAAATTGTAAAAATGTATTAGATATTTCTGAATAACAAATAAATCTGAGGAAATCACAATCTGCTAACCATTATTCCGTGAGAAAAAAGAAAGCCAGATCAATTATTAATTTCAAGTCACTCACTCAGTACTCCATCAAGCGCTTTTATAGGTCAGGATGTTACAGGATAAACATGACTGAAACAAGTTTCTGCTCTACCCTTGAACAAAGATGTACCTGAAAACCACACACTTAGGAAGTCTCCATGGCACACACCCATACCCATGCACTGCTCAGTCCTGTCCTTAGTATCTGCCAAGGTTTGGAGTTCCCCAAATTCACAGGTTGGCTCTTTCTTCCCTCTCCTTCACATACTCAGGCTTTTGTTGCAGTCTGGGATCCTCATCATAATAATAAAGCATTAAGTCCACCACTAATTCAGACTGAGACTTTCTTGGAAGGAACCTGGAGAGATTCAGCAGTAAAGATTCTGCTTTCTGAAGATTACTACTCCCCAAATTGCTCTTTGTTCCAGTCATTATAAAGTGGATATACAATGTTTGCATCCTATACCTGAATATTAACGAAACTTTTTTTAATAATACTACATAAAACACCCGTGTCCTTGCATACACCAGAGAAAATCATTGCAATAGGATGGAATAAAAGTCTTGAGGTCCTTCAAATCTTAAACCACCAAAGACCGATCTTCTTCCTTCCACCTGTTTGTCTTGTTCAGCTTTTCTGTTCAGAAAATAAATAACCATCTCTGTACAAGCAACTACAGAGTACATAAGAGCATCACAAAGTAATTATGAGTTTATGACATCATCTTAATATTACAAGGGAGAGACTGAAAGACCCAGGAGAAACTCCAGATTTCCCTTTTGGGAAAATGTTAATGGATGCTTACAATCTGTTTTCCTTTGTTTGGATGTTACAACCAATAATACACTTTTATGTCTATAAATAAAGACTAAAGTTGAATAAATCCAACAAGCTCCTGAGCCTGCGGCTCTGAAACTTGATTCACATTCACGAGAAAGATTTATGAGTCACTTGCAGAGAATAAGTTGAAGCTGCAATATTTGGAGTGAAATTATTCAAAAGGGTGATTATTTTGGGAATGATTATGCATGCACACCTGATCAGGGTGTCACCTGGGCCCCCTTGTCCTACATGATGAAATGTGGCAATTTTTCTGCATTTCTCTTTGCTTGCACAAAAGCAGAGCATGTAAGAGCAATCAAGCTGTTTATTTTTACACACACTGGATCATCCTATGGATACATTTTCTCTTTTACTTAGATCACAGGACATGTTCTTTAAACTGTTCACATGAATATACTAAATTTACTGATGACTGCAAAGCGAAGGAACAAAACTGCTTACTGTTCTTTGTGTGTGGGTGTGTATATATGTATTTTTATACATATGCATGTATGTATGTATATGTGAACCAAAATACTTTTGTATTTGGGATGCAAAGTTAAGCACTCAAACTTTGGGAGAAGCAGGCAGCAATTGCTGTCCGTGCTGTGTGCATGGTGAGAAGGGGGACTTGCTTCTTTCCTTTCTTGCTCCTTTGCTTCTTTCCTCTTTCTTACAAGCATTTATCCTTCATCCAATGGGTTTGCAACCAACAACTGTAGAGGACCACAAGTACCACCAGATGAGGCCACGGACCATGAGGAAGGCAGAAGGCATCCCTGCCTAAGGCTTTTGGCTTGATTCCCTCTCTTGCTATGTGGGTTTTGACATCTAGATAATTGAGGGGGTTTAAATTATTTTGTCCAAGTGAAATAAGTTTTGCATGGTATAAATGGAAAAAAAAAAGTTGGAAAATATACCCTCATTTATAATCTTTCTCTGCCTGGAGAATGAGATCACTCTACAGCCATCTGAAAGATTTTCAGGAGCCTACTTTTATAAAAATTTTGTGGCAAAGTCTCAGAAACCTCATCGTTAGTCACTTCACTCTCTCCATATTCTTCCTGATAAGATGTTTTTCTCATGTGTAACATATGTTTCTCCCTTTTTAGTCCTAAAAACTTTTTACTTTGTTCAGGCAATTCAAAGTCGATGTAAACTTTCTCCTTGATTTCATACTGATTTGGCCTGAAACAAATTCCCTGAAGGCCTCCCAGATTTGAACAGGTTGAGGTCAAGCTCCAGATTTGGTACTGGGTGCTTTTCCATGGGACTGGCTGAGCACACATTCAGGAGGTTTCTCTCTTCTCTGCCCAGACTCCCAAACCAAAAGGGACAGCTCTCCTCCCAACTCTTGTCTCCTTTCCAGAGAGTCACTATATGGGACCAAAATTAGAAACTTTATAGCTGCACTCAGAAAACCTGGCAATGAGGGAGCCAGGCAGGTAATTGCCTTTTTCCAGATGCTGTTGTTTCAAAAAGGCAGGCTATGCTCTGCGGGTATGTGGGCAGCCCTGCTGAGCACCTCTGGAAGTTCAGCCCACTCCTTCTTTTGCATAAAAGACTCTCCTACTCTTTGCATTAAATTCTCACCCATTCCTTTGTTACTCCTAATCCAGTATGAAATTATTCTTGCAAGAAACAGTATCAGATACAAGAATTAATCCAAATCCGACCACAACTGCCTCTAACACAGAGTTTGTCTGTGATAAGAATGCTAGTGCATGTGTAAATTTTGCAGGAGACACCTGTCTTTATAACTCCCAGCCCTGGGATCTGACATGGCCAAGTCCTCTCTGCTCAGCACTCACCACAAAGCTCAAAGTCAAAAGCACTGGAAGGCACCTGTGACATGCAGATGCTTGCAGCTAAGAATGCCTTCAAGCCATTATTCTTTCATTCACCGAAGAAAAAGAAATTTCAATGAATTAAAAATACTTGCCATTTCAGGTAAATTTCATTAAATAAGTCTGAAAATATCTTTAAAACATTCAGAAAATTCAAAGTGCTATTGGAAAACACTTTCAAAAAGCAGTGGTTTAACTTTTCATTTTGAAATAATTTTTTGTGATTATATTAAATAATAAAAGAAGATTTACAAATTAAACCAAAACTTTTCATTCAGATGAATACAAATCTCTCTTCTTGTTTCTCTGAGAAAACAGAGGCTTGGGTATGGGTTTTGCCATGATGATTATTCTGAGCCTGATTTTTTCCCTGCAAGTTTGGCCAGTGAACAAACCCATCAGCTCTTTGCCCTTTGCTGGGTACAATGGCATTTCCCTTGTCTATGAAAACACCTCCACAGAGAGAAAAGGTGCCCTACTGATCTTTCTCCCAGTGCTTCTCCCACCACCATCACTAATTTAGTGCCAAGTCCTTACAGGAAATTAAAACCAAGTACAGAATGGAACCTAAAACTTCCCTCCTGGTCCCTATGTTCCCTCTGTACCCCTACACCCTGCTCCTAACTGGTCCTTCAGCTCTCCCTGTGGCTTGGAGACGGCTCCTATTGCTTCTGCACACCATGTCTTGAGATGCAGACGGAAGTGGGCTCCTTGTGTCCTTTCTTTATGGTTCAGGAATGAATGGACAGTTATAATTTAGCCCCAGGGTGGCATCATGCAGTAAAGCACACTACAGTAATTATTAGCTTCTGCAGCATTATTTAGGGGATTACCATCTCAGGGTTATTTTATAACATCATTACAGATTAACAGTGATACTACTGCCTTCAGTGGACACAGTTTGCTGTGGGTTAAGACCCATGGCAGCCTGCACCATTCAAGAGACTCATGCAATAAAAATAAAAGAATTATTTCTAGTAAGTTCTGACTCTGATTAAAAAACAATCTTTATGAAATAGATGCTAATAAAATTGCTTTCCTAATTACCCAGAGCTAGTTCATTTCCCAGCAAATATAATAAAACAGAGTTACTTGGCTCTGATTCACAAAACCTGAACCCAAGCTCATTATTAAGGCATTTAGCAGTGAAAAAGCATGTGTGCATAAGATGCTGTCCCGTCAAGCAGAATGCAAGAAATCTTTTGAAGTTAGACCTTTGAAGTCTCAAGTTATTGCTGCATTTTTTTTTCCCACACAGGTATTTCTACAAGAGAAAAATCTCTCTGTGTTATTTACACAGATGGAACAGGGCACCCTATTATACCACTGTATTCAGCAGAGATTTCAGTTAGAAGCAGAAAGTCTTAATTTGAAGAAATATTTAGAGCTGGTGCATTGCACTTCTTAATCTGTAGAACCATTACAAGGCTGCGAGACTTTTACATAATAGAATAGACCAGCCAATGTCCCAGGGCTATTATTGCTATGACTTGTAACATGCTGAAATCTCTTTCATCTGCCTAACCTGGGATTTTGATGATTGTAAATGCATGAATATGTTGCAGTTTAGGGGGTTATATTTATGTTTTATTTATTTTTGTTTATGTTTCTGCTCTCTTCAAAACTTCCTCCAGTTTCTAGATGCACAAAGGTTCCCCCAGGTCTCCAGTTTTCCTTCTCTCAGAAGTCCCCTTGACACCTAGGGAGTCTGACTCCCATAGCAACTGCACACTGCAGGTCCCTGTTTTTATGAATCAAATGAATTGGGACAGAATGTGACACCAGCTTCCCTGCTGCAGGGAGCACATGGAAGGGAGACTGCTGACACACAAACTCCATCAGTAGTGGTGTGGACACAGGATCAGAGTTCCCAAATCACACAGTGGCTGGGGTCACTTCTGCACAAATCCACCTCATTGTCTTGCATTCCAGTGCAATAGTGCCTTTTTTTGCTCATTGACAAATAACTGTTTTCTTTTCCACATGAAATATGTATGATAGACCTAGCTAGGACAGGTAAACTCCAGATCAAAACCTGGATAAAATCTAATACTAGTGAAAGCATTTTAAAAGCAGGAAGAGGCCTTATGAAGTCACCATCAGCTTCTCTGCTTCGTAGCAGAAACTGTGACACCTCAGCAGCTGTTCCATGAAGACACTTTTGTATTTCCCAGATCCTAGCAAGCACTTTGAGCAAGCTGGATAAGGTGGTCCATGCAGTTAAGGGATACCCAGCAGCCCACAATCTCATCCCTCCTGATTCCTCTATGCCTTGATTTCCTCACAACAAAATGTAAATAACACTTCCCTCCTGTGCAAACCAGCTGGGAGGTTCAAAAAGCAAACATACATAACTGATAGACAGTATTCCTCTGGAATGAAAAATGCTTGAGAAAGGACTTCAGCAAGCAACCAAGAGGACCACAGGGATAGCAGGAGCAGAGATAACCCAGTATGAGATGGGGTGTGCACAGTGTGATGCTATGCTGGCGCCAGGGATGAGGCACCTTCATTCCCTCCTGCATTTGGAGGCTGTAATAGTGGTAAGTCAGAGAAATGGATCACAAAGGTACCACAAAGTATTTGGGATTTTCACATGTGGCAGAGCACTCACGCCCACCCCAGCAGGTACAGTGAGGAAGAGCCTGTATCTGCCTGGTGAGGAGATAAACATCTTGCAGACCAACAGGCCGTCCTGGAAGCATTGCCCCAAGGAAGG
>NW_008668781.1:64799-88512 GCF_000695815.1 Acanthisitta chloris
GGCCATCAATATGGTCGCTCCCCAGGTAAGTTTTGGGCTGTAGCTTGTGCTTCAATAGAATACACACGACCTTGAATCCACTGCACATTCCCCACAGCTGCATGAAATTAGCTGCTCTAAAGACACTTGTATGCCATAAAAGTATCAAATTAACATGTCTTCTGGTTTCTTACAGATTTTCACACTATTCAGCTTTAAAACAAAAAATCCTTTTGGAAAAAGCTCTCAGCCTAACCCCTACGGAAAGGAAGTCTCACTGCTGAACTGAACTGCTTCTCCTTGAAGGCAATGCATCTCCACACTCTTGGAAGTGACTGCAAGACCAGAGCTTTCATCAGCTAATCTCCTGGTGCTGCATGAGCCACAAAATAATCCAGGGCCCTCTCTGTGGCTCTACAGATTCCACTAAGCTAGCCAGGGGAAAAAAAGCACTAAAAACTTCTTTCAGTCAGTGGATTAAGCAGCTATGACTCAGAATTCACATTGGTGATGATATGTGAAGTGAGGAGGTGCCATTTTTATATCATCTCTTGCTTAACCTTAACCACCACACAGCACAGCTCACACACACCTCCCGTCCCCTCCCACCCTTCTGGGGGTAGCTGCCATGCTTTCACCCACAAGGATGAGCTACGGAGAAAGTCTCTATAGCTCAACTTCAGATTGCTTTGGTTTTTTGTGGTGGTAAGTTAGATCCTTAACATTATCTTAATGCACTTTTTATGGTTTAATTTCCCCTTTTGTGGTGCTGTTTTCCTCAATAAGACTCTTAAATTGAAATCAGATTTCCTCTGAAGGAGCCAGCCTGATTTTCTTCGAAAGCCCAGTACAATGCAGTCATTCCGCTGAGACTGACAATTTTATTATGGCTGCATTTCCTTTTTGCCTACAAAATGTTTGTTTTATAAATAGGACTTTTTAATTTAATGTAATTTTTTTTGTACAACAGCAGAAAGCCAAAAAACATACAACCCAGCTACAAAATTTTGGGTTTGTTCTACACGCCTTCTTTATTCCTTCCCATTGCCTGGGGAGGGGAAATCACCTTTTTACCTAAGGCAAAATATATGTAAAATTTCAATCGAAAGTAAAACTCAGCTCTCCTGTATTCAAGCTGTATAGCTCTGAAGATGTGGTCTTGTAATTAAGAATAGGAGGGAAAAAACAACTACAAACAAAAAAATACAGTGCACTTTAATGAATGAGACAACTACAAGCAGAAACATGATAAGGACTGTGGAAAATAATCAACTGACAATTGTTTTGGCTATTTTTACACCACTCAGGATTTAATAAGGAGTGGGGTTTTATCACATGCTTAATTTTAGGCCAGGTGCTGAAGATCCACATGCCTGAGTCTTCTCCCGTCATAAACCAGGGTGGAAGTGACAGGGAGGAGAGGGAAAGGTTTACACCCTAGGTTCAGCCCTAAATAGTGTTGAGATGCAGCTGGGTATGTCCTTGGCCTCAGGGGCTAAAAGTGTTGGTTAAATCAGGAGCAGCCCTCACTATCCAACTGGAACTGCACTCTGTCACCTTTCGGTATCTGCAGCATGGACCACACCTCCACCAGAATTTCTGCTTCCCCTACAACTCTAAACAATTGAATGGCACATCCATCCCAACAGATCTCAAACAGAAAATGAAGGGAAAAAAAATCTTCCTGACACACACATCTAGATTACTTTTGATATTTTTGTAGTTGTCAATGACTGGTCCGAACTGCTCCACAATGGTTTAAATTCCAGTAACAGATTTCATATGGTCGCTATAACATCTCAGTGTATTAATTAGTTTTCAAGACCCCCAAGCAATGAAAATGTAGCCATTCAAGGTCACAGTTTGACTTATTTACAATTGATGTATAACTTGGCAAACTCTGCATTCAGCTACCTCGTACAATAGAAAATATATTGTCATTCAGGTTAACAAAAGACTCTTTTCTTTGCCACCTCACTACAATGGCCCTGCAAATGAACATCGCCTGAATAAAATCCTAACCACATTTTCACTCTCATTAACCACAGTAGGGTATCACACAATTTGCCTGGCTCCTACTTAGACCACTGTGCACCATTTTACTAGCAGCAGTTTGATGGGTTTTATGGCAGGTGATATATGGAGTGGGAGTTTCGGGAGTCGTAAACAGAAGCCACAGTGTATCACAATGTGGTTTAGGGATATAATGACTGTGTTGTAAAGCAAAGGATGACAATACTGCACTAGGCTTGAGCTAGTGAACCAATAGACCAAACAGCTCAACATAATTCAAGCTACAAACAGAGGATCCTAGGTGTGTGCTGGCCTTCCTGTATCTCTCATTAATTACCCCTGATGAATTTGAATAAGAACTACTAAAACTGAAATAAATCTGCAGCCAACAGAAAAATTATAGAGTTTCTCCTTGTATTTCTTGGAAGAAGTGCCTCTCCCCCAGCGCATATACACACCCCATACTACCAGTTCTTAGCCAGCATTTTGTATCTCCAGCTAGATGGTCCCCCTGGCTGCCATCGCTCATTAACACACCAGAACAAATACTGGCTTGGGACCTTCAGCACACATGCAAGGGGGTAGGTGATGCTCTCAGCTATGTCTGCAAAACCTGAGCTGGACACATCCTCCCCAAGTATTTTGTTCATCTTTATTCCTGCTCTGAAGTCAGACAATGTTCTACTTTTTCCATGAGGCACTATGGCCATCTTCCAGCCCTACAGACACTCTTCATTCCTACCTGGGCTGGGTGATTTTTGAGGATGATCTATTTGCCACTGGTTGATTCCATTGTCAGGTATTTAGATTGGGACTCCTGCAGTGATCCCGTAGTGGTCAATCCCTGCAATTCCTGCAAAGGTGATTGGGGGTTTTTTTGTTATTGATATTGGCTAATTATGGCACAGAATAAGAAAATCGTCTGCCTGGTTCCCAAAGCTGTGTCATTAGCCACATTGTGATAGATTGGTGTCAGTGACAGAGCTCTCTCCCAGCATTCAAAACCTGTTCAGCTGCATTTAAACTAAATAATAATACTTAGCACATATAGCGCTTTGCATATTCAAAGCGCTGTACAAACATCAATTAATTAATCCTCATAACATCCCTGTGAGGTAGGTAAGTATTATCTCAGTTTTACAGATGGGGAAACAGACACAGAGAGGTTAAGTAAAATGAAAAATTAAGGTGGAGGTGTGCTGGTTAATTTGGAATTGCACTTCGTGCCGTTTGAAAAATTAGAAGGTGCTGTACCAGACCTCCATTATTCTGCCAGAGAAAGCAACATTTTGATGTGCTGACTCCCCTGGTAGGAGCCATCGCCTCAGTCAAGCACTTTGAAGCTGGACCTTCATGTTCTCTGGCTGTGGAGTACACACACAAAAAGATCCACCCTAAATATACCACTTTGCTTACAGTAAAAGATAGGCAGATGTTTCTTCTGCTTCCAAGTATATTTCACAACTTTCAGAGAAGAGTCTGAGATAAATAACCTATTTGATAAAACTACTAAGAAGGATCTAAGGAATGACACGCTTGGAGGCTCAGTAATGATTTATGCCAACACCTCCAGCTAATTGTTCTTTTCCCCCTATCATCTGCATTGTCCAGTCATGAACCAGCACCAGGGAGGAAGAGACTTCAGATCACACAGAAAACGGTCTTCAACCCAAAATAACCCCAGTGAGTATGCCTTACCTCTGAAAAGTGCAAGAGACACACCAGCTGAAGGCAATCAACCAGAATTGCTAAAGAAATAACTGAGTTTATATTTGTTTTCCTATAGTTTAAGTGCTTTTGATTTTCAAAGGAAGAACCCTCAATGAAAGCAAAGTCCAACATTTTATTACCTAAACCCAAAGCTATGTACTACTGCCTGTTGCTGTGCCCCCATCAGGTTATTCTACCCTTGTTATTTCAATATAGACCTCTTCCCATCCATTTGGTATTCAAGAGTCCCTCAATGCACGGACTCTATATTAAGCAGGAAAAGCATAAAATTGACATTAAATGGATTTAGGGGCAGGGGGAGATGGAGTAGGTGTTTGCTCCATCTACCCTGTGCATTAACCTACACAAGCAGCAAAGAGGAAACAATTGCCAGGATGGCAGGTGCACAGAAAAGAAACAAGAGGATCAGGGGCTGCGGATCACAGGCTAAACGTACATCGACAATAGTCTGCAGCTGAGAAAAAGGCAAATGTCATATCGCAATGTTTAAACAGAAGTAGAGTCTGCAAGACTCATAAACCAATGCTTGTGCTTTGCTGAGTGCCAGAGAGGCCTCACCCAGGGCACTGTGTTCTCCTGCAGGCACCACACTTCTCAAAAAGCATGGCCCAATTGGAGACAGTTCAGAGGAACAGGATGAGAACAATCAGAGGTCTAAAAACCATGACTTCTGAGGAAAGGTTGAACACAGTGGGGTTGTTTGCTCTAAAGAGAAGACTGAGGGGAGACATGATAACAGTCTTCCAGTGTATAAAAGGCTGCAGCAAAGAGGAAGAGAACAATCTGTTTTCCATGCCCATAACCAAAAGGACAGGAAAAAGCTCTCAGCAAAGAAGATTTGAGTCAGGTATTAGGAAAAGCCTTTCCAATGGCAAGAACAGTGAAGCTCTGGAAGAGATTGGCAAGAGCCATGTGGAGTTTCTCTTGGTAGAGATGCAAGAGATATTGCCTTAGCACAGAGGTATATGCCCAATGACCTTCCTCAAGGTCCCTTCCATTTTGGTGTCCCATGTTACATGTCAGAAAGAGGAGATGCTCGAAAGAGAGCAACTTCTGCTGTCATAGTACCCCATGAGCCTGGTCAGCCCATGGCTCAGACAGACTCAGTGTTCAGCCAGGCCACAATTGTCTTAGTTATTATTGGAGCAATTTGGAAAGACCTGTGCTGATGTTTCAACTAGATAATGCCATTGGTTGGGTAACATTCATGTGACCAATGCTATGTCCTTCCTCCTAACCTTGTCCTCGTAATCACTAAATACCAGAATTGGGGGATTTTAGTTGTCAGCACGACCTTGGGCAGGCTCAACTTGCAGCCACTAGTGTGGCTGCCAAGGGGACCCTGAAGGACTCAAGCAGCTCCAGGCACCTGCAGCCAGTCCAGTACCTGTGCATATCTCCTGGTTAAAAATATTTGCTCTTTTTAGTATCTTCCTCCTCCCTCAGCTTCCCTCAGTTTTCCCCCTTTGATTACATCCTTCCTTCCTCTCCTACACGCGGCTGGCTTCTTTTTGTAATCCCTTTAAAACAAAAAGTATGTCCAGTGCACTTTTAGTCACAGTCACAAACATGCAAGGTTTAGGAAGGAACAAAATAGGAGAAAGGAATCTGCCAACCCTGGCATATTTGGGATGCTTTATCTGCCTTATTTTTAATATGGTACTCTGAACATCCCTTCTAGCCTCTTCTCAGACAAAACAGTGATTTGTCTGAAATCATTTGGAGGTTGCTGATCTTTTGGTGCCTGCAGAGACCACTGGCTTTTGGAAGTAGAAGCCTGATCCTAGGAGAACCAAAACTGTAAAGGAACTCCTTGCTCTGCTGCCTACAATTGCTCGCAGGGCAACCACATCACCGGAAAACTTCTGAGATCATCACAGTTGAAGAGCTATCTGTGAAACTATAATTCACTTAAAAATATGAAGGCAGGTTGACTCTTTTACATTTTTCAGCACTTACAAAGGAAAAAAATAAGTGATGCAAACACTAAACTCTCTTTCTGCATATATATTTTATAGTTCTGAATAAAACAACCCATTCCATGTACTATCTGAAAGAAATATTTGGCAGCTTCTCTTTACAGTGTTATTTTGGACACACTGCACCTCTCATCCTCTTTGAACAGTCATGTTTGCTCTTGTATGTGATATTAGGTTCTCCCTTCTTTTCAGATGCCTGTAATTTTAGGAGATTGTAATTGTTCAAGATAAGATGTCCTTTACCCTGGTTTGAACAAAAGGTGAGTTGTTGGAGTCTTGCACAAGAACAAGGATCCTGCTCCTGAAAATTTATCACACAAAATCCTACGTAACACCTTCAAATTCTGCCTCTTAGAAAAAGAGGTCCTCACATGTGAAGTCCAAACCCTGGGAGATGGGAGGCAAGATTCACTCCAGATGATTTTACCAATAGGCACACTGAGATAGTCCTAGAGTTGGGAGGAGTGTAAGTGAGCCCTTCCCTTCTGCCTCCTGCAGAAATGCTAGTCAGCCTGCCCTCTGATTAAAATGAGCAAAAAAATGAACAGGAGTTAATTAATTTGCTGCAATATTGATATGACAAAATGAAAGCAGCATGTGAATGACAAAGGAAAACTCACTGTCATTCACTGGCTAAACAAGGGACTGAGTAGTTAATAAAGGCTTATACAGTAAATCCTTGTATTTCCCTGATGTTATAGAACCTGCATAAAGCCAGCTCAAAAGACAAAGACAGCATCCAATGGTAATATTTTCAACAAACCAATTTAGGGGTGATAAAAAGGAGCAATAAAACTCCTAATTAGCAAAAATGAATGCAAGAGTCAAAAAAAACCCCACAAACCTCTGAGAGTAACTACAGGTAGAAACACATGATGTCCCACATGATGTCCACACACATGATATCCCACAGCCTGCAGGTAAATACTATTTCTTTGAAACTTCCAGTTCAGGAGTCCTGAGCTCAGGTAAGCAGCATAAGATTCAAGCCTAACACAGCTATTCTGGTTTATCTATCTCCAATATTCATCTGGTTGACTCAGAGATTCTTTCACTTCCTATTGCTAATTTTATTTCTAGCACATATACAATGTTCCTATCCATGATTGGATCTTGATGCAGTCACCACAGAAACTGGAATTATTTCATAATACCACCAGGGAAATGCAGTTGTTGTTAAATTAACTCACACCCATGAAATGTAGCAAACACCTTTTAACAGAAGACATCCTGCAATTTTGTTCGACTGAATTCATTTGGGGGAAAAAACCCCAACAAACTCTGAAGTGAAATAGACTTGCTACAGGTTTACCCCACCTCACTTCTGTGACAGGAGGAGCCATTTGCCCAGCACAGGGAAACAGCCTCTCCATAGGGTTGGTTTCTTGGTTGACAAACAGCTAAAACAGATCCAGTATTTATGGTCACAGACAGGACACTGGAGAAAGCAGTTAAAATCTTCTAGTGAGCTGACCTTGGAGGTGTAGCTTCACCGGGACTGGGCTAACCAAGGATTTTGGGTGACAATTGGCTTTTCTCTGCTCAGAGGGAAATGAGAGATTAAAGGGGAATGGATGGATAGAGGCGACAGTGCTTTTGGGGGCACCAAGCCAAATGCAAACTTCACTATAAACGTATAATCCAGCAGGGCATTTGCACCCACATTAAAATGATGTGCCTTACTGAGTACTTAAAAAAAAAAAAGTGGGATGCAATATTACAGCAGGTATGTTTAGCTTGAAACGCAAATTTCCACTCATCATACACATCAAGGTAGAAGAGAAGAATTCTCTTTATCCCATAGCTTTTGGCGGCCTGTGCTAGACAGGAACAAAGACAAGATACTAGTTATGGTTCCTCCAAGATCTGCAACTGAGAGGCACTTGGGAGCACTGAGTTCAGAAGTTCATACAGTACTGGAAGATCAAATGCACCTCATCAGAAAGTGGCCTCTCCTTCCCCAGGCAGAATGCTTGCTCTATCCACACTAAAACATTTATTTTGCATCACTTCTTCAACTCTCATATCATATATTGCTTATTTTAATTTCTTTCTGCAGATATGTTTACAATGCCTTATACAACTGCTTCCTGCACAAAGGGCCTTTCCCATCCTTCACAAATGTGAAATCGCCAGGGATCCCACAGTTGGGTATCAGCAGTAAACACTGTCAGGAAGGAGAGAAGCCTGCAAGGCACAAGCACTCTCAAACCAGCAGCAGGGTCCAGGCAATGCTCACAGCCAAGCACCCAGCCCTGCAAAGTGCTGATCCCTGATCTGGCACCTCATGAAAACAGAGACAAAATTGTCATCAGTTTGAGCAGGGGTGAGATCTCAGCCATCCAAAATCCACTGACTCATTCATAATGTGCTCGGATAATGACCATTAAGGAAAGGAGAGCAATATTTTGAATCTAATATAAAACCACAAATGGACTGCTACATCAGGAATCTCATGCAGCACTAGCTACGAAAGAGATACTCAGTTCCTCACACACAGTGACAGGGGTCTGTGAATATTGTCACAATAATCACCGCTAGCTTTGTGGGAGTGACTCCCCTTGACATTTGAGGACCTTCTCTTCACGTTTGGCACTCAGTTATTATTAGCAGTAATTATGGTTTCATGTACACTTCATATGAGGAAATCTCCTTCATGGACAGCATTATTTGCTATACCACCCAACAAAACAAAAAAAAAAAAAAAAAAAAAAAAAAAAAAAAAAAAAAAAAAAACCCAAAAAAAAAGAAAAAAAACCAAAACAGAAAAATCCCAAGTATTATACCCAGTTCTAAAATTCCTACCTCACTCTGAAGGAAAAGATGATGCCTTTGCCACTTTTTGACAAGGACCTGAACTCAGTATTCTGAACAGGACTATGCAGAATTGAATTACATTTCATCTTCTTCAACAATCCATCTTTTCCACTTCTGTTCATTTGCTGTAGCTGCAGACGTATTGACAGAAAAATCCCAAGTATTATACCCAGTTCTAAAATTCCTACCTCACTCTGAAGGAAAAGATGATGCCTTTGCCACTTTTTGACAAGGACCTGAACTCAGTATTCTGAACAGGACTATGCAGAATTGAATTACATTTCATCTTCTTCAACAATCCATCTTTTCCACTTCTGTTCATTTGCTGTAGCTGCAGACGTATTGAGTGCTGCAAGATATACTTAGTTTTCCAAACCATGCAAGTCATTATGAATGGCCTTGTGTCCAGGTAAAGGTTAAGGAGGTCCTTTGTTGTTCTAGTTTAACTTGTCCCTGACACTGCAGCCTAATCATTCCACATAATAACAGTCCTGATACACAGGCCTGAGTCAAAGTCACAAGTCAATAAATCCATTCCTTCCTCCCTTTCAGGCAAAGTGTTGAATAGCACTGAGTGTGCAGTGTCACAAAACCCTGCAGTCTATCACATCAAGGTCGTCTGGTATACAGTGTGAAAAACTTTCTTTCTTTAAGTGCCTCACACATTCAAAAGGAGACGATATGTTGCATGGACTAACGAGTATGCTTCAGATCAGTTGGAGGAGATTAAAATAGGGGCCTGACATCAGAATAGTTTTAGTTACACTTGCTTAATCTTCTGCCTGTTGTTGCTCTGAATTTGTCGGGCCGGGGAAGGGGAGCCACACTGCCTCTTGGAAAGGGTTGAGCCACTCGGAAGGAGCTCAGCAGGTCAGTGCTTCCTTCTCTATCGAGACTCCTCATATATGCAAAGACAAGTCATAGCTGAAGGCTGGTAGATTTTATTTGCCAAGGTTCACTGTGCATTTGAAGTCTATTCTAATAGTCTAATTCTAGTAATGTGAATTGTTTGCCCCTGAGAAAAGAGACACAGTACTCCACACTGAATCATCTCTTCACCTTTAGTTAAAAAAAACCAAACCCCAAAACCAAAACAACCACCCAAACCCTTAGGTGGTGGGTCTCTGGAAGAACACAAGACTGAGTTACAGTTTGTTTACTTTGTTAAGGGACTTACAGCTCTTCCAGGTTCATAAATTCTTGTGGTGGACTAGGAGAGTGAGTGTAAATTAACTTGAATAATAGGACTATGTGCGCTTTCCAATTGTCTAATGCATTTCCCAGAGAAAAACCAGTCAGGCTTTTCAACCACCTTTTTCTCTTCTTATTCCTTAATTAGTGAGTGCACTTGGTGTATAACAAGCGTGGGCTTATTAGAAATACCTAGCTGAAGGTGTTGTGCCTGTTTCTCCACACCTCTCTGCTTTCCACCTTGCCTTCATTCAGCAATACATTTCCTGTTCCAGAGACTCGGGCTTTTCTTTCCCAAATTGTGCATTGGTTTTATGACATTGCCAAATGTCCACCAAGGATGTAGAAAGAAACTATTAAACCCATTTTTACATTAGCTCAGAGGAAGACTATGAACCCTGGACTCCAGCAGTGAAAGGCTAATGCACTAACTCACAGCTTTGTCCCACTCCCCTTTCATCTATCATTTCAACCTGTTCGCAGTGTCAGGGAAAACCGAGGATACCACATCCCAGCAGATTCAGGGAAGCAAAGGGATATGAGAAGGCAGGCAGAGATACCAGGATTTCTGAACATCATGGTTCTCAAAAACCAACGGTTTCCAGAGCATTTCAGGGAGCTGAGGTGGCACTGCCCCCATTGCTGTCCTCTGGCCCTGCCAGCTCCTTTGCAGTTTTGCTATTCAGAAAAAGTCATACCAGGCTCCATCCATGAAATAATCAAGATGCTTGAAACCCAGCTAATTCCCACCCAGGAATTTGGCACATGTTCACCTGTTCGGGCTACTTACCCAAACAGCATCCAGGGCAGCAGCGAGGTGCTGTGAGCCCTCATCAGGACCCTCACCATGGTAGTTTGATTTGGGATTTACAAGGTATGTTGCAAAATGCACTTGCCCTGCCCTGCAATCCAGAAACTGTCTGTGCAAGTAAAACTTTCAGAGCAGTTGTAAACAATGGAGAATGAAATGTGTGGAATTAAAATCTACTAAATAGCGTCACCACCACACACTTTACTTGAAGCCTCAAGACTTTGAACTAAGTCGTAATTGTCCTCAACTTGTGTATAACCTGCAGTCTGTGGCTCTGAAGGCAAAGATCTAGAGTTTAAATCTGCACTTACTACAATCAGTCCTAATTATCCCAATGAAAGCAAAGTAAATCCTTTCCAACACACACTAGAGCTGAGCTCTCATGTTATTGAATTATTATGGATCTTGTATATTATACCTGAGAGAACACAAGTGTAACACACTCGACTGTCTCTCCTCTCAGTGGAGGAGGTTCAATAGAGCAACAAAATATTGGAGACATTATGGAGTTCCCATCCTGCCTCAGAAAGGAAACAGTATAAATGAAGCCTGCATGGTGGTTGCAAGACCATTTGTTATGTTCTTGTAACTGGTGCAGTATATACTCATTATATATTGCATCCTGTTGGATGTGACACTTTGTGCAGTTGCAAAACTCTCAGGATTCAACCCTCACTTTTTGATTTACACCAGCCTATCTTCATTTTTACAGATTTCTCTGCCATGGTTGGATGACCATACTGGCTGCATGCTTTATAACAAGAAGAACATTTGAAATGCATTTCCTTAAGAGCTTTGAAGCTTCCTACTCTGCATGCAGATTGCAAAGGAGGTATAGCAGGTACACTGCTAGTATTAGTGAAGGGAAATGGAGTGGCAAATAAACGAGGTGTCAGTGTGCCCCCCACTCCTGCTACCCCAGCATGAAGACTTGTCTGTGCACACAGTTAATCACATGTTTTGCTGCTGGCTTTTGGGAAGGTAGCATGCTGAAGATCAAAAAGCAAATATTAAGACCACCTATTTTAATGGCTCTGGGGAGAACATCTGGAGAGAGAAGTTTTATGAGTCTGTTGGCTCGTGTCCTTTTGAAATGTTTTCAGTGCTAAACGATGTACTTCTCTCACATTTTACTTCCACTGAGACAAGCTGCTCGGTGGCATACTGGGATGCCATGCCACAAATACACTCATTCTGCTGTCACCCAAATATCACTTCCCAAAAGTGCCTATGACTGACTTCACAAAATTCACGGAGTTAACTTCTAGAATGGGAAAGTTTTGCCAACATCATCTCCTGCTGCTGCTGCTGCTTCCTACTGTTGCTGCCACACCAACCTTCTCCGTTACTATTATTGCTTCCATGTCCTAATCAGTCTCCAGCTTGAGCAACCTCATTCTGCCCCAGTCATTCACTGACACATTGTCTGGAGACAACTTTCTTATTTCTAGCTCTCCTTTCAGTGCCTTTCAACCCTTGGGGTGAAGAATGTCACAATAAGTCTAACTACAAGGATGACACAGAGAAATTCCCCCATTCCAAGCATGCAAAGCACCTCACAGCTTCCCACCAAATGGCAGCATGCAAACCAGTAGCAGCACCAGCACAAGGGTAGCACTATGCACATGAGGACACCTAGATTTTATAAGACCACACTGTGCCCCTGCAGTGACAGAAAGGGCACTGGTGCTTAGTGTCTTGTTTCAGAGCAATCATGCAGCTTTGAATCAAATTCCCCAATTCTTCTCACTGGCACAAGGCCATATTGGTGTGCTTTACCCAGTGTGAATTAACCAGTTTCCTCTCAGAAAAACAGATACAGAAGTTCTGTCCCAGGTACACACCAAATTGCTCTAACTGCTAGTGCTCAGCAAGAACATTTTGATAACTTAAGTCTGACCTAAAGTCAATCCTCATCATCACATACAGAGAGCTGTAGAAGAATGCCCTCTTGCAATCCAACCTGCACCCAGTATTTCTTTAAAAAGACATTATCCTGAGAGATTTTTTGTAGTAATTTCTCTCCACTGAGCAGATTAGGGAGACCAGGGTGTCAAGGCTCCTCACCTAGGTGGCTTGGTTACACCTCTAAACAATGCGGCCTTGGCCCCAGTGAAGTCAAAAGGAGCCTCCCATGGACCACAATGGGAGCAGGCTGCAGGCAGTCTGTGGAGCAAGCAGTGACTCTCTTGTCCCAAAAACGAACTCCAGAGCCAGCTCCTCTACTAACCTCAGGGTCATCAGGGCAACTCTGAGTTTACCTTTTTAAAAAAAAAGCACCTTTAAGTATTTCCTTCAGCAGACTATTTAATCATGAGTTTAAGTTTGTCCAATGCCATCTCTGACCTCCAAAGCTTTTATTGATTACCTGCAAGTCCATTGTGTTCCATTACACTCACTCAGGCTAGAAAGCAATGAAGGCAAAAACAAGCTAAAAAGCCTGATTTTAAAAAGAGATAAGGAAAAGTTTAATTCTCAGGTTACCATATGCTTCTACAATTAGCTTTGCAATAGAAGGACAAGAAACATTATATTATACACAGTACAAGAAAATTTCACCAAAAGACTCTTTGAAATTCTGAAATTCCACACAAAACTGAAGGAAATAATGACCTTTTCCAAATGAAAAACAATGTCTGTGGAGACTAGTGTGTATTACTGCAATTGCATATCAACTCATGTTTCCCACAGCAAAAAATAATAGTAGTGAGATTTAGACAACAGGATTCTGCTACCAGAACATAAATCCCACCCTCTCCCTAATCAGCTGTAACCCACTGAAAAGAGAGGGAAATGGGAATTGCAACATGGAAATCCTTTCATGAATTCTTCCACCAAAGAGAGTAGCTTATTTAGACCTTGTCCACAGCACACCTCCTTTGTGCACTAATCCCTAGATGCCATAGGGAGCCGCAGTGGTACAACGATACACTGAAAAAACCCACTGTAAATCTCAACTGTTAAGTTGCAAAAAGTTGAAAAATGTTGTATTTTTCAAATTGAATGTGCATTAATTCATTTTGCTTGTTTTTCACTCTCTGGTTCCCAAGGATCTCCAGGATCCTTCCTTCTTCCACAGCTGGTCACACTGCAATACATCTGCATAGGCTGATGAAAACAAGTAATACAGATAGGTGGGAAAAACTAACCAGGCCTTCACACAGCAGAAAACAGCATCTTGTAGTGGCGGGTGGGGAACAGAGACTGGAGCTGAGAAGCTGTCAGGCACTACTTGTGAGGATCCTACAGGTGAGCATGGGAAGCCTGAACTCCTTTTTTCCCTCCTCTCCCTTTGAATGGAGAGCCTAGCTTTATTTATTTTGGCTGAAAGCTGTGCTGACAGACATCAAACAAGTGAAGACTAAACACTCATTCCCTAAGAGCTGCCTCTTCAGCTGGAGTTACAAGAATTTGAGACTTTTAATCTAAATTCTAGTGAAAAGATGCATGGTACCATCTCTTTTTTTGCCAGGCTGTGAGAGCTACCTTCCCATGGGACAGGGGAACCATGGGTAACACCACTATGTGTGCCCAGCAAAGCCTCACAGGTTTAGCTTGTGATACTTTCAAAGGGAGAGCTAACAAAAGCGAAGCCAGTGGGAGCCCAAGTCCAACCTGTGTTTCCTTGGTTGCTGTAGACCTGCAGCAGCAAGCAGACAGCACTCTTGTGTAGGGTGATATGGGAGAAGAACTGAGCTAAATGCCCCTGAAACAGCAGGGTTATTGCACAATTGCCCAGCTGAGATCAAGGCTCTGCTCTCCTGGTTATTAGCCAAACATAGGGATAAGGAGAGAAAGCAAGGATATCTCTGCTTTACGGGAGAAGGAGCTGTGGCACAGGCTGCAATAAATGAATCTCTCAAGGTCACAGCACAGCCTGTGCCAAGAGCAGAAGAGAAGCCACAGCCCTGCTGCATGGCCACGGCAGAGCCCCAGGCTGAGACAGCTGCACCACAGCTCCTAACAAACCGTGCTTTGCCTCTACTACCCTCTTCTTCCTCCCTGCCCTGCATTTTAAACTTTTTAAACCTGACACTTTGATACAGCAAAAGCCTGGACGTTTCTTTCCTCTTTTATTAAAGGGGAAAAAAAAGTAGAAGAAATGAGGTTCTTGTTAAAAGGAATGGAAGTGATACAGCTGTGGCTGTGATTAACGTAGTTCAGGGTTGAACTGAATATTGCTTCTTCCCTGCAGTATTTTTAATTACACTCCAGATTTTATATTTGGAGACCATCATAGACCTGTTCTGGTAAATTGTCAAGCAACCACAAGTCAAATATGTGTTAAATATGAGAATATACTGCCATTTTTATCTGATTTGTGGTTCATTCACACTATGTTATCTACTTTTAATTAAATACCATAAAATACACATGGTCAGCAGTTTGACTTTTCATTTCCTTACAGTGTCAGTAATTCAGCTTGATTGTTGCCACCTACCATAGAATTGCATTTTAAAGATGTTACCCCTGCTCGGTGCAGATTCAATATCGGAACAATTTAAACTAGTTGCTAAAAATAACTACCACCTACTTAGTAGCAGCTCTGCCTTTAACAGTCACATTCAGATTCATGACTCTTTGCCTGCCTGACGAGGACAGGCAGCCTTGGGAGGCATTACAGTGGCCTTGATTTTGGGGGTGGAGGGGTCGGGTTTTGGGTTTGTATGAAATGCTTGTGTCATCTCTGTGTTGATTGATAGCCCACCTTGTTCATTAAAGATATGGCTTGGATTTTGCTAGATTACCCCAGGCATTGGAAATGAGAGCCTTCCTACTGGAGGCATGTTATGCATGGACTTAAAGTTCACCACTTCATTAATAACACTCCTCAGCTGGACATTTTACATGCCGCTCTGATATATGACTGTTTAGGTGCATTTCCCCGCCTCCCCCCCCTTCCTACTACTCCTTTAAAAGGGACTGAGTATTTTTTAAGAATTATTTTATTCTTTTACTTCTAGGTTATATTGCTACACTCCTGAAATTGCCAGATCTCATTATCCTGTCTGGATTCTTTGAGAATAAGTGGGCAATTTGCTTTGGCCACTGAAAACAATTCATTAAAACTAGCAAGATCCACAATGGCTCAACATCCGTAAGAATGACAGAGTGAACATAACAGCAGCAGCATCGTATCAGACCAAAGGCAAAGCCAGTGACTTGTCTCTGACAGTCACAAACAGCAGATACTCAAGGAAGAGGGGAACAGAACCAGCCCATACAATAATACATCCCTGAACACCCTCCCAGCCTCTAGTAATTTGCAGCACACAGATTTACTGAGCCAGAGAGAGTCTTTCCATGTAACAGCCCTTGATAAATTTTTTGTCACATAAATCTGAGCAGCTACTCTTTAAACATCTGAAATTTCCCAGCATCCACAACATCCTGCAGAAAGGAGTTCCTTGTGTGTTATGTGTGCCATGAAGCAACAACACTTTTTGTCTGCTCTGAAGGCTTACTCAATAGCTTTAGTTGATGCTCCTTTACTTTGGTTTAGAAGAAACAATGAACCATCATTCCCTGTTCTTCATCTCGATGCTGGTAGTTAACATTTTACAGTCCCTGTCATATCCCCTCATCTCTTTTCCCAGCTAAAGAATTCTAGACTATTTTGATTCTTCATACAAAGCCATTCTCTGACTAATCACTCATTTCCCATGCCTTTTCCACTCCTGCTGTGTCTGAAGTGTTGGAACTGAACCAAGTGTTCAAGATGTGGGCAAAGCATGGTTGTCTAAAGTGGTGACGAGTGTCTCCTCTTTTGTTTTATATTACTTTACTAATAGCTCCTAACAGTAAGTTTGCCCTTTTTTTTTTTTATAAATAGTAAGCACTGAGGTGATGCTTTCAAAGCTCAGTGTTAAAACCACACCTTTCTTCCCAAATGATAGTATTCAATTCTATGCTCATCATCATCAATGCAATGTTGCAACTTTAACCCCACCTCTTATACCCACACTGAATTTCAGCTCCTACTCTTTTGCTCAGGGACATGGTATAAAAAGGCACTTCCTCAGTCCTTTGCAGTCATCCCTTGCCTTTATTATCTTAAGTAAGCTGGCATTCACCTCCAAACTTGTCATCTTATTACTCACCTTGTGTTTTTAGCACATTTATGAAAATAGTAAGCAATATGGGCTGTGGCACAGAACTCCACAAGGCTCCACTGTAGAAATGACCTCTCTATGCCTCTCTGTTGTTTCCCATCTTTTAAACAATTATTTATCCATGCAAGAAACTTAGAGAGGTTATTTCCTGTAAGACCCTTGGGTGAAGCACTTTTTCATATGGCTTTGTGAATTCCCTGAAGACTATATCACCCAGATCTCTTTGTTCATTTGCCTGAGGACTCCTTCAAAGGACTCCTAAAGATTTGTGAGCCTTGTCCTCCCTTTTCATTCTTGAACACACAACTTCAGCATCTTGAAGGATGCCTTCTTGCTTCTAATAATCTGGTTTACCCTATGATTTGTCATGTCAGCTCTCATTTGGTCTTCCTGAAGTAATCTGAAGAAAAACAGGTGATGAACATTCCCTCAGAAGTGCTTAAGGGATAGCACTAAGATATTTGCAAGCTATCAACAACTAAGCTACAGAAAATATGTTGGGGGGGAGAGTATTTTATGCTCCACCAGTGAAAGATCTAATCAGCAGACTAACTCCCAGGTGTCAGAAGCCCTATACCATCTCTCTTAGCCAACATTTGAAAATTCGTGGTTAAGTTTCCCACACACAGGCAGATTTGGCTTCTGGAATATGTTAACATGACTGATTGCTTCTGGCATAATACAGAGAAGTCTTAATCTGAAGCAGCAGCCATGAGTAGACCAAGAGGAAAAATCCCCAAGACACCTATGTGTGCTGAACACAAGTTGGGCAGGTTGCATCCCCCTTTGTGGGGCTTCCCTCCAGCACCAGGACCTCTGTCTGCCGTCAGCAATGCTAGGTGTCAGGTGGACTTCTGCATCCACTTTTGGGTGCCGAGAGTCAAAGAGGGCATCCAACAGTTAGAAACTCACTATGGGAGAAATATAAACCACATGGGACTCCTAAATAAATGGAGGTGTGGATTCTCAAGAAGAGAAATTGAGGGAGGCAGGAAAAGAATATTGAAGTGTACAGAAGACTCCTTCCAAGAGGAAGAGAACTGCTTTGCTCTCTCTGCCCATAGTGAATTGGACCAGAAATCATGGACAGAAAGGGAAAATCAGTTGGATGCTAGGGCATTGATTAAAAGTGAAAATACTGACTGGAGAGATTTAAGAGTAGATTGAAGAAGCATCTGTCAGAAAATAAATAGATACATCTTGTTTGGATCAGCTGATCTCTTGATGCTCCTTCCAGTCCTGTTTTCTATGACTTGTATTCTAAATCCAATGGATTTATATAGCCTTTGAATCAAACCCATAGAAAACAATTACTGTTAGCACATACAAATAAAAACAAATGAGGATAAAACCCAACCCTATTCTTAATTCAGCACTGAAGAGACAAAATAAAGAGTTTCCAATGAAGGAGAGTGAGCAAAAGAGTTAGAACTGTGTTACAGGAAAGAAATAAGTTTAAAGCAAGTTCATAACCCATGAAGAAGTGTCTTTCATAGTCCAGATAGTCATATGATCTGAATAGGAGGCTTGTTTAGCTCTAAGAACAGGGCAGATGTTGAAAAAAATCCCTCTCAAATACGTAAAACAGGTACAAAACGCAGAGATGGAATGTCTAAGCAAAACTGATCTCCACATAGCTAGTTAGAATATGCTTGTCTGATTATGAGTCAAGCAGGAGCTCTTGTTCCACAAAGAGAAAACAAACAAGCAAAGAAACAAATGTCACATTAGTTAACCCCTCTGTAGCTTCATGAGCCTGGAAGGCCTCATCTGTAGTACCTTGAGGTGACATTTTCCAAGTACTCATTTATGATTATAAATCATTTTCTCTAAGGGGAAAAAAAATTAGGATTCCTAAACTTTAAAAAGTTTTTAAAAAAAAAAGGGCAGTCCTAAAAGTTGTGACAAGTCAGCCTAGCTTGTCTGGTATGTAACTCTACCCAGCATCTTTTATGTAAATAATTGAAGCCAGATCACTCTCTAAATAAGAACAGTGACTAACATCTAAAAGGGAAAACAGAGTTTCATTGCATTCAGTGGCTAACACAACAGACTGAGGTGTGAGGTAATATTAGAGGATAAGATGCAATAGTTTGGTATTGCTGTTGAGAATCTCAGTGTTGTATAATGCTGGCAGCAGGTTTGTGGAGGCCATGTACCTGCAAATGCAGCAGAGGCAACTGCTAGCATTGCCTTCTCCCTTTTACAGCTCACATCTCCTCTCAACTGGGGTAAAAAAAAACTACATTAATGTAAAGCACCAAAAATGTCACCACAGCTGGTTCCTTCCCCGGTCCTATCCTTGCATTTTTTAAGGTGTTTCCAAAGAAAATATCTGTAAGTTTTTGCCAGAGCAGAAGCAGTGGAGGCAGGCACTTCCTTTGCTGGAGAGGACTTCTCTAACCAAACACCTATTTTGATTCTTTTAGACATCCTGAGGTGTTTCCTCAGACTCCAGAGTGCTCATGCTTTCCCAATAGCTGAGGATTCATCTAGAGCAGCATCTGAGATTTTTCTCAACATTTGTCAGGACAATAAAGGGAAATGCTTTGGAATATCTAAGGCTGAAGATTAAGGGAAGACGAACAAGGGAAAAACAATGGAAATGTGCTAGTGGAGAACAGGACTGCCAGTAAGGAAAACATCTGGATAATACGTGCCAAGGCAAAGGTCTTGGAAATATGGCAGAAGCCTAAAAGCTAGGACAGTTTAGCTATATTTTTCACTCTTCCAGTGATTTTGAAAAGATTTTCTGACTCTCAGCCTTTTTGTTTTTAACCTGGGATTAACAAATTTTTATTTACATAATGAAGTTTGATTACATATGAAGTTTGATTAATCAATGTGAGCTTTCTTGAGAGATGCTCTGGAAGGTCAAATTAATGTTAGGTCATGGCAAACCTGTATTTGAAAAAGGACTTTTGCTATAGGTATTCCTATTTACTGAAAACACCACTAATTAGGTTTGTCATGAGCTGAAAAGAAAATATGTTTGTAAAAGGATTACAAAGGAGATCATAAGGTAATCCTAAAATGCTAACAGTGAGTTTGACATTCAGGACCAAACCTAGCCCAGGCACAAATGGTCTAACTACACCCGAATCAACAGGAGTGAATTTAGCCCCAAGACAGAAAAGTCAAGCTGGATTTGAAAAACTAAGGAATTTATGGTAATAGGGACACTTCCTCCCTGGGCTACATCACCTAAGATATAACTAACATGTAAAAAAAAGAAATGAGTCTGCCATAACCAGAGTGCAGGAGATGGAATGCTTTCCTGCTAATCCAGTGCTTCCTGGGATTATTTTAATCTTCAGAATGTGTTTAACGCCAGCTCATCCCTCTGTAGGAGTTACATTTCCAGGTGTCCTTAGCTAGAGCCTGACAGCTCTTTCTGACTAATCACTGTCAGTACTGAAGACCTGCTCTGAAGATGACTGGAGTAACAAGAGCTTCTGAAACATGTTTTACAGACAGGTTTAGTGTCGTCACCTCTTTCCAAACCACTCTTGAGCTATGGGCTTAGAGCAAGCGTAACACTGGGGGCATGGTAGGGAGAAGCATGAACTGCTACTTTAAACATGAGATGAGACAGAGAGAAAAAGATTCTGTGGCTACTGCCCAAAATTATTAAAATAATGATTAAACTAAAAAATGCAAATACACAAGATGTTTTGTGCTGCTAGGCAAGACCAGAACCGATATTAAAATGTCTTGTGAACATTATAATATGTTCAGAGCAGGGGGATAGAAGACACAGAGGAAAACAGAAAAGAAGCCATATGGTCATAGCTGCTGGTCAATGAAAAAAAAAAAACCAAACCCAAACCAGAAAGTACAGAAAGAGAAACACAAAGTTTGGGGGAGAAATGTATATTACCATACCTCTCTTGTGCACTTGCACAGGGAATTCTGAGCTGATGCCTCACAGTGTTCAGAACCACTGCTTCCACCTGAAGCCAAATGTGAGAACTCTCCAAGGTGTATTCCTTAAGTAGCATGCAAGGAAAAGGGTTTTTCCTAGTTTCCTAATTACAATCCCAAAAATAAACAGTAACGGTTCTGCAACTCCCTGATTCACCTGTGCTGCTGGAACTGGCACTTTCCATAGCAATCTGAACATATCTTTTCGGAACCACCAGGAAGGTACACTTCCACCTCAACACACTGAATCTCTTCAGGAGGCATCACCACAAGATTTGGGACAAGCAGGAAATGGCTTGTTCAACAAATAGCCTTGCAAAACCTAAGACAACAGAATGATCCCCGTTCCCTCACCTTTCAAGTCAAAAACCTACCTTTCAACACCTTAATTTTCTACAGTAACAATCTCTACCCCTGCTTTGTGTGAGGAAATAAGATGGAGGGGAAACTGATTTTATGTCAGAGCAAATTAAGACAGCAAAATTGACTGCAGAGACAGCAGCTCTCAGCTGCAGATAGATGAAAGATTCACATGTTCTGTGCAATGGAGGGAGTGGGAACAATCTCTTCCCGCTCTTGCCCCAAAAGCAAGCCAAGTAATGATATGACACAAATATGGCTGCACATCATCCTCACTACAGGCCAGTGGGTACCTGAGCAGCACACCACGTGTATGCGTGAATGAAGATGGATAGCATGACATTTATTAACCATGCACATAATTAAAATCCTTTAAAAATGTCCTCAGAACAAAAATTACATATCTTGAATTCCACAGGACTGCCCAGGCTGCCATCCTCAGTAAGTTTCGTTACAGGGAGTTACACAGCTAAATCACTGGTATGGAAGCAGCACTCCAGGGACTGGTCTCGTATCAGCCCATCTGCCTAATCAGCAATGAAGCAACACACACCGGAGCTCCACGAGCGCAGTAAGATGGCACAAGCACATGCACAACGATATGGTGAACATGATCAGGGAATGGATCTGGACTAAACCCAACCTGCTGATGCTGGCTGACTCCATGCCTAGACCCAGGGTATGCTGCAGCAGCGAACACCCCAAGCAGTGCACAAATAGTTGCCACTGCATCAGTGCTAATCCCAAAGCTTTGCTCAAGAGAGGACTTCCCACTGCTCACACATGAATACTGTGAGAAGAAGAGATTCGAAGTTCAGTTTTGCTGCCATAAGGGCTATTTCTTTTCCATGAACAGTCTGGGACCATGTTTGCAAGGTTCATTTTTTCATAACACAATCACATCCACTGGACCCCCCATTAGCTCAGGGGATACAGTTTTAAGCCCCAACCTGACTTTTCTCCAATGCTGCTACTTCCCTCTACTGTGCCCCTCTGATCACTTATATCTGAATTATCATCTTCGTAAAACTTCTCTTATAATTGCTCCAGGTGAGAGACATTACCACTGGCCTGTCCACAGAGGACTTTGTACTCCAGCCAGACTCCAGTGGTATATTAATAGAATAACTGAAACTGGGTTAGGGCAACGAGTGATTCCCAAAAAGACAGCCCACTGGCTTTGTATGACTAGCAACAACAACTCCTTCATAGTGCTACCAGCCTAAAATTAGAGGAGAGAGAAAAGGCCTAAGGAATAACACACCTTCCACAACAGACAGATATCCCACTTACAACCGCATAAGTACATCAGACATTCAAAGCTGACTTCTTCTGGGACAGTTATCTATAATGCTGTCTGAGAGAGAAGAATTTGTAGAAGAGGTATAAATGTATACATCAGTCAGTACCTCCTCATGTATCATCAACTCTCCTGGATATCTTAAATTCAGAGACAATATTTCTGCAACAAACTGGCATCACAGGCACAGAACTGACAAGCACAGAAGTACCCAAAGTAATGTATGAATTTGTAAGATGTTTTGAATTTTGAAAGTTCCCCTCATCCCAAAGTGAAGCAGATCCGAAATAGCATCAAAGTTGTACCTCATGCTTGATGAAAACCCCCAGTGATTGAGGTTTCATGAGACTTTCCAAAGACGAGAAGCAAGTGAAGTGCAGTAAGTGGCTTGTTAAACGTGTCTGAAAAAGAGCTGGAGACTGGGCTAGGGAAGAGAAATTGGATAGAGAAGGATATAGTGTATTGGAAAGCAGGGCAGAAGGTGGAGGAGGTGGGACAATGCCTGGATGCTTTTCTAATGGCAGTTGTTTGGGTAATTCATTGGTCATCCAGCCAATATGGTCCAAAGGTAAACATCTGGCAATATCCACAGCCAGACGCCACATAGCTTCCATGGGATCAATGCATGAGCCAGGACAGGTTTCATGAGCCCTCTGGCCAGGTTCCCTCTCCCTGAATGTTTCTCTCATTTCCAGCACAGTCCCACTGCCAGTTTACCATCACAATTCCCACATTGGATCTGTAAGGAGCAGGATGTGCTGCCACTTAACCTTGGCTGGCCTGCAGCACCACTACCAGCTTCCCAAAGTAAGACCTTCCCATTGCCAGGTAGTACAAATCTCATAGTATCTGTTAAGTTAGCATCATCTGAATTTATTCCACTGGAAGCACCCCCTGCACCCCAGCCAACTCCATTACTTCTGAGGAGTGAAGCTTTTGGCTGTCATTTATCTTTCAAAGTGAGTTAGCAAGGCTGTGAGTTTAATTCCCAGCTCAGCTTGCGTTTACTCTCCAGCATCCACACACCTCCAAGCCCTGCACTACAGCACTGCCACCAGCTCCCAGAAATCCAGAGATGCTGCTGCTGAGTGGATCTGTTTATATCTGTAAAAATTAGTGTTGCAGCTCCACCTAACTTAAACAGTTTTGCTTAGGAAATTACAGCATGGCATTCAACCGGCTGTTTAGAGCATGGAAAAGTAAGTGGGTATTGGCAGCATGTTTTTAATTAAGCAGGTAAAGCCTAGATTAAGCTGCATCAAATGGAGAGTGTTTCTTTAATTCAGTATTGTCACCCTCCTCAGCCAGGGCATAAGGGGTTGGCCTTAAAATCCTTGTAACTAAAAAGCTAGTCTCATGACCAACTACATAATTGATTAAACACAACTGTGGACTACCATTATCAGGAAGTGCAATTTTCCCGGTGTCGCTTCAAGTCTGAAATACCTCAAGGGTAATTACAGGCTGAGATGCAACACAGAAGGCTTTGAAGTAG
>NW_008668781.1:88541-96922 GCF_000695815.1 Acanthisitta chloris
GTTCATTTGTCCTTCCCGGCAAAGACGTTAAGCTGCGGCGGAGCGGTGCCCTGCCAGCGCCGGCGGTCACGGGCAGCCCCGGGGTCATGCCAAAAGCACCGCAGAGACGAGCCCTCTTACCTCGGCGGCCCTAATGAAAGTTTCATGCAGCTGTGCTCCTCTTTGCCTCGGATTTGGCATGCCTCGCTGCCCGCCGCTGGGCTGACCACTCAAGCCGTGGAGAAGTGCACTTTCTCTGACCAGCTAAATTATTTACCCCAGGAACAATTATATAACACGACACACTAGGCTTAAAAAAAAAAAAAAAAAAAAAAAAAAAAAAAAAAAAAACCCCCTCAAGGCACTAAAACTAATTCAGAAATGAAGAGATCCAGTCTTTATTTCTAATTAATAACAGGTTAGAAGTAAAACCCACTATTAGTGACAGAACATAACAAGGAAACCAAACCGGCATTGTTAAGAGGGCTATTTAAAGAAATGTTAATGAATTGAATTTGAAGTTCTTCTTAGTCAAGCAGGAAACAACTAATGGTTTAAAGAGGAAAAGTGAAGCATTATTAAATGCTGAATATTTATTATGTCAGTGACCAGTTTGCCAGAGGCTTTGAGGTGAGAAGGGAAGTTCAAATCCTTTCCACTGCATTTACAGCTACAGAAAAGGTAAATTCATGGGCTTTCTCACATACCACACAAAGGCTTAGTAATTTGTTTGGATTAATAGCATATTGTAGAAGCATAACACTCACACTTTAAAACTAACAAATTCAGTGAGAGCACAGAATTATCATTTAACCATTACTGTCTTCATAAAAACAAGTGCTCTTAATGCTTTGCAGTACATCTTTAAAGTGCTTTAAAAGCAAACAGCTAATTTATCCTGCCACAGCCTACCTCATGGTACGAAGGGATTGTTATCTCCCCTTTGCAGTTCAGTGAACAACAGGGAGTTAAGTGACTTGCCGGGGGCCACAAAGAAAGTCAGTTTCGGAGTTGGGTGAAAACGCAGGAGCTCTTGGGGTGCGTGACTGCTCCAAGCAAATTTTGGGTAACTCATTCACAGTATGGTACTAATTAAGGAGTCTTTGAGGTTTTTTGTCTTTCTGAACTAGTTTGTTCAGGTTTTGACAGGTAGGAAGCTTTCTCCTCTGAACCACTGTGCAATTAGAGCTTTTGGGATGGTCCTGTTCCTCCATCCCGGGTCCATAACATAAAACAGCATAATGGCTGTAGGAAACATACTGCACATAGACCTACTGCAGGGACCCCCTCAGGCATTGACAGTAGGTCTCAGCAGGAGAGAACACAAAACTTTTGGAACTTTCTATGCTTTTGAGCAGCATGTGTACCCTGCACAGGGCAAACTGCACCCCTAAACCTCAAAAGATCAAAGGTTCCCATATGGCCCTGAAGGGGAATCAAGGAGTTGAGAAGTGTCTAGTACGCATCCTAGCTTGAGGCTTGAACAATGCCTGCTACTGGTTGTCCCTGGAAGCAGTGGTGGTTTGGGGCCACCTTTGTGTTCCGTGATGCCTAGAGAGCATTCATTATGCAGAACTGCTCGAGGTTGCAACAACACCTCCAAGAATCCATTTCTGAGCCTGAGCATTATCACACACCAACTCCCAGAGGACAACAGCATTATTTTGGATGTTTTCACTCAGGGATTCCCCTGCTCTCCGGGTACCCCCCTGCAGTCAGCTGGTCTGGCTTGTTTTGTGCTGGTGGATGCTTGGCAAACCACTTCCTTGCAATAAGGATCTCAGCTAGACTGCAAAGCATAAAAAGGGATTGTTCAACTACACTGGAACATGGCAGTGTGGAACAGCAGCCTTCCTCTGGCACCGCCAAACGTAAACCCAACATTAAAGCACGTAATGTATAGCTACTGTGGATATGACAATAGCCACCTATACATTAGATAACAAAATCCTGGCTATGGGAGTTCACAAACAGGATGGAAGAATAAGTCCCAGCACAGTGAAACAGCCTTGAAAAGAGCTATGTGTTGTCTAATTCCAGGCTTGGGTGGATGAGGTGTGCAGAGAATCTGCTCCAGAGAGGCTCCTGCCCTCAGAGGTAGTCCTGCACAGGAACACGCCAGAAGATCTGATTTATACCTGCACCCGCCATCCTCCATCACCTCTTCTCACGTGCATCAAACGCAGTTCAGACTCAAACAGAAAAGCCCTAAGAACCATAGCTGCCCTGCCTTTCCCAGGTGTGTTACCTCTGACAGTCACAGACATAGAAGATGTATGATTCCTGCCTACCTCTCCAACACACACAAAAGTTCTCACAGTGCCAGGTCCTGGGATGGCTGGGGAGAAACTGCTGTTACACCCTTTGCAAGGGTGCCACCTCAGCGCTAGCGCCAGACGTTCATGAGTTTAGTACTGAAAGGTTCAAATTCTGCAGCCAGCTCAGGTATCTTCATCCAAATGAGACTTAATTTGATACTTGGTGCTGTCTCAGTGCCACAGATACAGCTGGTAGCTCAGAGCTTGCACCTTCCACCTACCAGGCTTTCACATTTCTGCACAGAGGTACCCATGGTTGGTATCAGCAATAAGACTTTCACAGAGTGTAGAGGAGGAAATAGACACCAGAGATGAAAAAATGGACATTATTTTCCCTCCAAAGCAGACAGGCTGGTATTAAGCTTGGTAGCTAAGAGCACCCAAGAAGAAGAAAAAGTGGATAAATTATGAACTGAATGTCCGTGAAATATGAATCATTAAAAAATACTCACTGTTCTTGCAATGGCATGTTTTGCTCACACCACATTCCTCATCTGCACTTGACTTCAGTAAGACTATTTTACTGCACTCATGCTGTTTTTTCAAACATTAAAAAAAAAAAGTCAAATTTGGTACATTAAAGCTTCTGTTAACAAGATTCTAGAGGTCAAACCCAACTTCCAAATAAACATTTGCTGGATTTTATTTATTCCCACCAGATTTTATATTAAATAAATGTGCACATATCTGCTGCTGTTTGACATCCAAAAACCAAAATTATCTCCACACTTAGACCTATGAAACCATTATACCTGTAGTTCCACTGAAAAAAGCATATTTAAACCTCTGCAACCACACATAATTTTCCTTGCAGGCAAGGAATAATCAGCTAGAATTAAGCAAATATACTATACCCATAGCAACCAAATTTTTGGATTTCAGGTAATGCCAGTGGTTGTTTAATCATGTGTATCTCCCAAGTATCTTTAAACTAAGGATTTGGATATCTCTTCCTGAGCTTCCTAGCTCAGTCCTATACAAAGAAAGCAATTTTTATGAAAAAGGATACAAACATTTTAGATTAATAGCAGACATCCAGGATAATTTGAATTTCTGTCTAATTAAAGTGTTAACTTTCTATAAAGAGCTGATGTTTGCTTAGAAGAGAGGTAAAGCTGTGATGTGTGCAGATATCATTTCAGTTGTATTGCTTCCAGGGAGTATTTTATTTGTACAAACCTAGAATCCTTCTCTACTCCATGTAAAAAATAGATTAGTCCCTTGATAGCCTTGAAAGTCATATCACTCACAAGAAAATTAATAATGCATTACAAAGTATATAAATTTTAAAAATTAGAGGAAGTAGGTTGTAATGGTCCGAAGACCACTGTCCATCCCTGTTCACATCCAGCTTTCACACAGAGTTTAACATCTTTCTCTCTGACAGCACAAAAATGTATAAGCACAATTATTTCTGACAACTTCCCATTAAGCCCCCAGTGTCCCCGGCCGTCCCACGGATGCAGCGGAGCGCAGCTACGACTCCAAGACAAAAGCTCTGAGTGGCAGAGAGGAGGGGGAAGGCAGTGTCCAGGCAGCTGTTCCTTTAGTGGTTCTGGTCCCCAGACTGACCCCCTAATTTAAAGATGCTCCCAAACACTCCAGCACAACTCTCACTCCAGGGGGTTGCACTGCAGCCCACTGTGCACTGCCAAACCCCAGCTAACAGGATTTTACTCCTCAGCCTCCTTAAAGCTGAGGTTCTTTCTTTCAGGGTGCTGGCAGGCAACAGGATCTGGAAATTTGCTGCACTATAGTAATGAAGAAGCACTGAGCCTGAGCAGACTTTGGTACACAGTATTTCTATGGCAATTGCTTCAACTCATCAATGGTTAAAGGGTGATTTAAAAGAAAACAAGGACAAAATAAAAGAAAATGTACATTTGCAGGATAAATACATCATGCATTGAGAAAAGCAAAGGAGACAGGATACTGTATGCAGGTCAGCCTTGTAGCAAGGTTTGCTCTAGTAAGGCTAATGACCAAGAAAAAAAGTGCTTGATGTTAGAAGCACTGTAACTGGTGGCTTGAACTGTGTAATTAAAGTGTGCAACCCCTCCTTCCAAAAGTTTCCATGAAAAGTCTGCTAATGACATGGGCAAGAGACTCAGTGAGGAACCAGAAAGGAGGGAAAAAGCCCAGACCCTCTGTTGTTTTAGTGAAGTCCCCAGGTTTTGGTGTGGGGCACAGAGGGCCACTGTGATTCTGGGGATGCTGGAGAAGTTTCAGTCTGTTTCCAAGAAGCACAAAGCTCAGCCTCCACTGCCTTTTGGTTAGAGCCATTGCTCTGAAGACATCCTGGAAACAAATTTCCAGTACCGCTCTGTGGCAGGTTGTTGTGACACTAGGCACAGCAATAAATGCAGGTTTTGTCTGCAGCAGCAAGTACGTGGCAATGCAAAACTGGGTATTTTCTTTTACCTATTTAAAGTCCAAACTAGCCACTGTTCCTTCTGGGTCTGGGCGGCAGAGTGAAGGGGTGGAGAGCTTTCCACCTGCTTCCTTCCTCAGACAGCAGCAAGCTCAGTTGCTGCGAGGTGCCACCTGAAGACGTCAGCATTGCCAGCAGAGTCTCCAGAGGCATCAACAGACTCTCAACCTCATTTTTAAAACATAGAGCAACACGGACATTTCCTCTGCAGCTACTACAAATACTCTGAAAAATAACAGAGAGTAGCTTTTATATGACTGCCACACACACACACACAAAAGAAACCCACTGCACCACATGTAATCACTCCCTCTGAGAAAACAAGTCACTATGGGTTGTGCAGAGCTTCCTGAGCACACGGGATAATGAGGGAACAGAATATATGCCATGGGAGTTCAAATCTGAGTTTACCAGCACAACACCACTCAAAAATTTTGAAATTCACTGCAAAATGCTACCTGGAGTTTTTGTGGCATCCAGAACAACCTTAACAATACCTTCTTAATCCCTTGCCAAGAAAATAAAAGCAGCACAGATCAGAAATAAAAGGAGTGCAACCTACTAGTGCAACTTATATAGCTTTGCTCTTTTGTGTTGAATATTGGCTTTCGGCACAACTTCAGCAGGCACACACAGAGCTGTGAAAGTGAGCTCAAGGAAATGCTGGGGGTACATGACATTTCTGTTGCAGATGTGTCCAGCAGCCAACAGGTCCTGGGTCTGAGTGTGGGCAGTGCCATACAAAGGAGGGGCCAGCCCTGAAGGAAACTTGGTGGCATCCTGAAATCCTAGACCCTTGCTTTGCACAAGCAGAGCTACATGCATGTGGCTGAGGGAGGAATATCCCAGAGAGAATATAACTGAGGTCATGGCTGGGTTATGGTGAGAACCAGCAAAGGTGGGCAAGAAGAGTTGCTCTGGCGCTGGCTCACACCAAGGTGAGGAAAGCACTTCTGTCCCCAGCCCTCTGCTGAGACACAGCTGAGGCTATTAAGAACAGCTCTGAAAAAACAGCTTTAAAGCCAAGTTGTGCATATAAAATAGAAATTAATAGAAATTAATCACAGTGAATCAATCTATTGATTGATTCTATTATCTGAGCAGGATAGCTGTCATTTTAATGCATTCCTTAAACATAAACATCCCTCTTTCTTTGCTCCTTAAAAGGTCTTATTTTTTGTTTGTATTCCTACTAACTCGCTGTTCTTTGACTGTGCAGCACAATGTTGCAGTTAAAGCTGTCAAGCATCCTGGAGTCGTAAGTATTTTTCAGACCCCTCATTAACAAACAGGCTTTCAATCTCAATATGTGTTATCAAAATGAGATCTTTTCTCAACAGTTGACAATTATGTATTATACAGTTACATGCTTACAATTGGTGACACCATACTGTTAGATTTTGGTCCTGACTTTTAACAATGTGCTGCCTAATTACATTTTGTATTGTATGCTGAGTGTATAGGAGTATTTTATTCGTGGCCCCACTTTATTCTGCAATTTGTTTCTCAATAAATGCAAAATAATAAAATCCAAAATCCTAGTGTGTAGAGTATTTTTATTGACCCGAGTGTTCTGCTAGTAAACACAACTTTGATGGTTTCATGAGTGAAAGTTTATTAGGCTGTGTTAGTTTTAAAATACAATTGCCAGGGGACTGATGCTGAAATCATTTCTTACAAGACAAACTCGGGTTTGGATGCTTTCCCAGCACAAGCACCACAAGGAAAGCAAAATGGCTATCCCGACACATGACATTTTGCATTCATTCTTGCAGTGGCAAGTGTTTAAACATTTTAATGCTGTCTGCCACTTAGAAAGAAAACAAAAAAACAGCTTTGAAAGACCTGCTCCCTGTTTCGTCTCTTCAGGGCTGTCCTCACAAATAAGTGGCCAAATACCCTTCTAGTAGCTCCACCCAACTAGTAGATAACAGTCTGCCAGTCACAACAGTGTCTAGAGAGTGACTAGTCTAATGCCTTGAGTTGCTTCATATTTTTAAATCAAGTTATCTTTGCTTAGTTTTGGGAAGCTACCCCCAGACTCCATCTCTGAGAGTTAGAGAATTAGGTCCAAATTGTCCTGCCCACCCTAAAATTAGTGACCCAGGCCAAGGAGAGTTAAGGGACTATTTTCCAGCATTACTGCCTCCAAAAAAAGCATCTCTCCTGAAACATCAATACATCAACCAACCAACATTTCAGATCTGGCAGCATGTTTAAGGAAGTGCCACTTCCCAGGCGCCCTCTGAGGGGAAACTGGAAGCAGAAACTCAATCCACAGGGTGAACACAATGGCACTGCTTTGAAATATCCTCTGTGCCTCAGATCCCTGAGCTGCCCAACAACTGAGCCACTCTAACCTGACTCCTGACCCCCAGCTTTTAGAAACAGCACCCACACGCTTACAAACTTGCATTTTAAGCAGACAGGAGAAAACCTCACACCTGCAACAGCTCAACCAACCAAGGCTTTAGCTCCCCTCCCTAACAAGCAGCAGGACCAGACTTGCTGGTACCAGGGTAGCCCCACAGACACTCGCAGAGCCACGCAGGCAACACGGCCGTCAGCTCCTCCCTGAGCCAGCATCCCTCCCAAAGGACATCTCCTTCTCTCTCTTACCTGGGGGTGATCCATGGCTGGTGCAATACCTTTGCTAAAAAGTTCCCAGGTGTTTCTAAGACCCCTTGAAATAAAGTTTGGGGGATTGCTAAGAGAGCGTTCACTCGCGGTGCACAGGGTAGGGGGGAAGAGCATTACCACGGGAGGCAGGAGCAAGAGCTGTGCTATTCCCCTGCCCACACACCATATTGTCTTCCTCTAGCAAAGCTACTCCAGTGGCTTTCTGTGATGCCAAACAACATGAGAGAGGAGGACAAAAAAAAAAAGTAACAAAAAATACAGCCTCGTGAAAACGTCCTGTCTGTTCATTTCCACAAGCACTAGCGAGATATTCTCTAAAATCATACACATGTAAAAAGATCTAGAGGTTGCTGGTTAGTTTGTCATACATTTTTATAGGCTTTTCTGAATGGTTTTAGATTTGACATAGTAACTGACTGTTACTAGAAATAAACTGTAAGTCAATTCCATGCTTCCATAATTCACTGCCCAGGGTTGTTCAAAAAGATTTAGTGATACTTGTGATAGACAGCAAGCCTCTTGATGTTTTCATTTTCACTTAGTGCCTGTAATTCCTCAAACTTGCTGACCTCTACAGAACAGGATGGAAAAGGGCTCCAAAACTTCTTTGAAGGCACTCACTCACCAAAACATCTGAAACACTCTCATTTCACTTTTTTTCTTTCCTGGGCACAAACACCAATATGGGAATAAACCAATTGTTGTTTTTAAGAAGGTGACTGCTATTATTATCTCCATGACAGATCATGTGGTTTTAATCATTTATAATGGAACAAGTTCACATACACACATTCTCCCCCCCAAAAAATGTATTTTTGTGACTCAGAATCTAAGTTCTCCTGACAGCTGCATATTGATATTTCTCTTACTGAGTGCCTTCATTTTGAACTTTAACCTTTCTATAGACATTTTCTTCTTCTCTTCAAAAGTTAACAGATATATTTTAAAGGCTCTAGGTCTGGATGCAAAAGTACACAAATAAATGCGTGCCTATGGGGTTTGCTCTTAGGAAT
>NW_008668781.1:96962-114588 GCF_000695815.1 Acanthisitta chloris
CATCCAAATAGTTAAGATACATTCACATTCCTGGTGAATGTGCATGAAACCCACACAGGAGACAGTACACCTTCCTGCTTGGGAAGCTGATGGCCATGAACTATTTAACTGTAATAGTAGGAAGAGGTAACAAGTAAAACTGCTGCTGCTGCTCCTCTTAATGCATGGTTCCCAGGACAAAAGCACCTTGATAGTATCAGCACGGATCTGTCATTACAATTTAATTACCAACAACAGGCCACTGACATTTGAAACTGTTTATCAGATTCTGATCCTGAAGGTGGACCGGAGGCCACTTCTCCTTCCCCCAGAGGGTAATTTTTACCTTGGCAGAAAACGCCGTATGGTTAGCGCTGGGGCTGGCACTGCACGTGGAAACATGGTCCCTTGCTTTCTTTGCAGAACCAGAGACCTCCCCAATGGTGCTGGACACTGCTGCAGGCTGTGGCCTTACCATGGAGCAGGTGGGAAGCAGCCAGGATCCATGCATAAACTGGATTATTTTGTGAATAACCAAAAAACAAGTTGTGGCTGCCTGGCTTCCAAGACAGGGCATAGCAACAACTAGGAACGGAGCCTTCTTGTGGTATCTTTAAACAACCAGTTTGGAGATCACTGATGATTTTAACCAAACTGGAACAAACCACCTCCAGCAAAACCTGCCACTGCAGTGTTTGCAGTGGAGATTATTCTAAAAGTTACAGGTATTTCAAACAGATGGAGCATGACTCAGCGTTATACTGTACAGTCACCCACATAAATTATTCCAAAAGTCTTTGCACACAAATAAAAAAATGGAAACCCAAGCCCCACATACCCCCCCAGAAAACTACTTCTAACAACAAAAAAAAGCATGGTAGGAATGGCATTCATATATTTCAATGCATTTATACCTCCAGTTATTAAACAAGAATTTGGAAGGATGTGAAGGAAAAAAAAAATCAAATTTGGGCTTTGCATGGACCTCAGCATCAGATGGATGATTCACCTCGATTCTTTTTCTTCTGTGCATTAACTATTTAACATTATTTTATTTCTCCTCTTTCATAAAAAGAGAGAAAGGAATTGCAGGTTTTACACACCCAGCAGAACCGGCAAAGATCTTTCAAAATCTGTCTAGCAAGCCAGTGGCTTTCTAAAAATCAGTCAGCTAGCAGAAGCCAGCACTGCTGACACACAGCCATTAGCTTTTATTTGGACATTTTCATATATTGTCTATACTTTACTCTTTGTCTAAAAGGTTTACATCACACACCTCCATTTACTCGGACTTTGATGATCCTTGTGGGTCCCTTCCAACTCAGGATATTCTAGGATTCTATGATACTTGCAGAGGAGCCCAGGAGACAAGGTCAGTTGTGCAACAGAAAAAGAGGGGAAGAAATAAATTGCAAAAAGGTGCACTGAAAGCTAATGCTTCTCTTGCACTTTTATCTGGAGTGCAGGAAAAGCCCCTATGAGCACAGATACATAAACAAGAACGTACATTTTTTTATGAATCAGGCCTTTAACTTTAATTGCTTCTTATTATATAGCCCAATTAAGAATGAGTTGGCAGGATGAAGATCTTTCCCAGCTCATTTGAAGCAAGGAGAGGTGGAGTTTGCTTTGTTGGAGGCTCCTGTTCACACGCTTGTCCAAAAAAATGTGAACGTCATTAAGCACCTCTAGTAAAAATGCTCATTTAATATAGGTAGAGAAGTAAAAGCAGAAGACCAAAAAGCTTCCATTTGACCCTATCTCTCACTTTCAAATAAAATCAATTACAGCATATCTACTTGTCTGAACTTTCAAAGATAAATACCAATAAATACAGATCTAGAATTGTACCTAGAAAAAGTGTTAGGTACGCACACCCTCCTTTTATCTATAATTGATCCTCTTCACCTTCAGGGTATATCAAGGTCAGAGCTTAGCTAAGAATTCCTTTAAAAATATCTAATAGCTACTTTTCAATATATGCTGTGCACTTTGCAATGCAACAGGTGATTGCAGAATTGTAAGCCCAAAGCACGTTAATTGTAGCAGCAATCAGACTAAGTGGGGAGTATGTAGAGCTTACAGATGTTGTGTGGGTAAAGAAGCATCTTCCACATTAAGATACCATTTTTTGTTGTATTTGGGGGATTTTTTTAGAATGACTTTAAGCATATTTAAACAGACCTAATTAGCACTGAGGCCTAAAATGGGCTTGCAAACACTCACTACACTGGAGCCAGACAGTGCATTGTAACAGTCCTTGTAGCTGTTTATAGGGAAACTCTGCACTCATAGTAACACTGAAGGATTTTACCACAGGCAGTAGGAATGCGTCTGACTGCCCTGCTGCAGGAGAGGAGCTCCTGGTGCCCACCCTGTAAATCCATGTTAATGGCAAACCACGAAACCAGAGTAGCCAAGACATGTAACAGTGAATCAGCCCTCTTACTTCACTCTTATTAACCCACAGCCAGGCTGTGCCAAGAGTGAGTATAAGCATCGGCTCATGTCAACTACCCCAGAGTGTGGCACTGTATTTCAAATGGGTAGGGGTTCCTGGTGCCATTCCTAATGGACTGGCAAATACTGTGAGCAGGATCACTCTGGGTTTTCTTAGCAGAAACCAGCATTCTGCACAAGAGGGAAGGTTAAATTGCAAGTTCAACTCAAAATAGAGCATATCAAGCAAGTGTTTAGCACTGCTTTGGAAAAAAATTAGAAAAAAACCTTCCAGCTCATGCTAAACATTATAATGAAGCCTCTAATTTTCCTAATGAAAGAATTAACTACCAAGAGAAAAGTAAAATGATTTATTAGATTTTAAAACATCATAGAAATAAAATAGTAAATCAGTCCAGGCAGTAGTTATTCCATCTCAACTTGAAGCCATTAACTTTTTGCCAGCTGTAAAGACATCCTAACAACTCTTTTTAATTCCATAAGCCTATGGAATAGCCTTATATAATCCAGTAATAAATAATAATTACTATTGACTTGAATAGGAGTTGAAATCTTTTCTTCAAAATGTGCCTGAAGGCATGAGGAGAGGATGACCAAGAAGCTGTCTGCAAGGGCTAAAATGCTCTTCAAAAAAAAACCCTGAGGATTACAAACTTGTGAAACTTTAAGGAGGGCACTGGGTCACTGCCAGCTCTGCTCTCTGCCTCTCCCACCTCTGTCCCCGTGCACCTATCCTGCCCTAACAAAAATCAACCTGTTGTGTCCACCATGGTGTTAAACCTTGCAGTTCTCCTCCAACGTCCCTCTTATTAAAGCACAGAATATATTGCTTGTTGCTACACACAGTGTGTGTGTCCCCCCACTCCTTCCTCTCTCACTAATGGCTCTTTTCATGATCTGCACCAAGGATCATTTAATTTGCAAAGAATGGAAATTTCAGTGTTTGTATATCAGAACTTACTACCTTTTATTTATAAATTGTGTATTTGGAGGAGGAAAGACTTAATGCCTTTATTTTCTGCGGTGCAAATGTTCAAGGATACTGCAGAACACAGTTTATCCTGGCATAATTTTATATGCTGAAATTGGAGCTTTAGGTGCTCCAAGCCCCTTGGTTGCCTGAGCCCTCAGCATACCATGCCTGTTGTCACTTCCCACTGCTTGCAACCCCAGTTTTTGAGGTCAGATGGGTAATATGTCCACTTTTTGCATTTATCCTGATCACTCTTATCTATGCCAACAGTGATGGAATTAGTTCAAAAGGCAAAAACCAGGGAAGCTAAAGCTAGCTACATGTTAAGCAAGGAGATTGTAAAGTCCTCTTGACTGGTTTATGAAATTCAGGCACAAATAAAATCCAGGAGACAGCCTAAGTGCTGCCCTCACAATATTTAAGTCAATGAATGTAAAAAGAGGAACTGGAATATCAAAAATAATTATGTGTAAATAACAGTGTTTATTTTCCCAAGAGCTTGCCCACCTGCAAGTCCTGGTTTTGCCTATGTAATCCTGCGTTTGCCTGAGCAAACTGCTGGATAGGGATTAAAGCAGGACTCAGTGTGCTTGTGCCAGGGCTCAAATTCAGTCTGCAAGTTTCAGAGACCCCTGAATTATTATGGGAATTAATCAAGGGCGGAGTAGGAATTCAGCCTAGATGTTCATCCTTTGGTGACTCTAAGTTACATTTAGTATCATTATTTTACATCAAGCTTCTGAAAATTATTTAATTTTTTTCTCTGTTTCATGCCAAGGTCTTAATCTTTACTGCACTGGCAGTGAGAACATTTTAAAGAATCATTTCCCGAGACACATTTAATACATTTCCAGTAAATTGTACATAAACCTGTCCAGCTGGCTAGGTCATTTCATCAGCGACACACCCACTGAGTGCAGGATGCCACCTGAGATTTACCTCAGTGCTTTCAAAAACAAAACCATGATGGGATAAAGCTTTGCTAATGTGTGAGTGCGATGGGGAATACAATGATAACTGCCCACTAGGGAGTACAAAGGATCTTTTTTAGGTTTGTTATGGGAAAGATTACATACTGGATTAGACAAAGGGGTTTGAAGATCAGCACTGAAATTACATCGACTTTAGGAAAAGCAGCATTAAAATGCTGGTTGACTATTTAAAACCACTTAAGAAACAGACGGCAAAGTTTATCAAGTGATTTTGAGCTGCACCCTGCACTGCTTTCAGGGACTGCTCAGCATGCTTGGGAATGCAAACAGAAGTTTTCATGGGATGAGGGATCTGAGCAGGATCTGCTATGTCAGAAACAAAATACCAACAGTCACTTCCTTAGAGCTCTGCTGAAATTATACCAGTAGAGAATGTTTAAAATCAACATTTTTAATGGCTTCTCTTATGAAAATGCTTGCCAAATCCAAGCTGGGGGGAAGGAAAATAAAAAGCTATTTCATTTCTCACAAGCTACTCTGATAAAAAGTGCAGATGAAGAAAGACTTCCCTCAGTAGCCAGCCCAGGCTAAGGTGCACCACAGTAGGCTGGTTTGAAAAAGAAGTTACTTGTTTATGGTACAAACACAATCCTTTCCTGCAGGTAATCTTGTACTTTTGCCGGCAACATCACCAAAAGAACATTAAGGGTGGCCCTGGTGTCTGTCCATGGGGACCCCACACGTCCCAGTAGGAGGTTTGGAGCAGCATGAGGATCCTGCTCAGTTACAGTTGTGGCTGTTCGAAACATTAGCACTTGGTGTCACTGAAACCCTCAATGAGAAGCTGGATGACAAGTTACAGCCTGGTCCCCTCCCTTTGTCCCCATCACTTGCAGCTCATGTAGTTCTCAGAAGTTGCGACACACTGGCATCCTCGTCACTGTTCATCACTGCCGTTTAAGTGAGTTTAATAAAATTATTTTTCTAAACTGTTTTAGATGCCATATCTATAATCCATAAAATTTATTGCACCTTTATGTAGAATTATACTGGAGTTGAATATATAAATCAATTTATAAGGTCTAATGACATACAAATGCTTAAAAACTAAAGGCGATGTAGTAAATTCAAATTACCATTACAAATGTAAGCTTTGTAGTCAGTGTGTGACCTGCTAAGGATTATATTTAACTCCCCTGAGAGTGGTTTATCATAAAACTTTATACTTTTATTACAGTGAATTATTAACTCCTCCATGATGTGAGTCATTCCATGCTCTGACTATAGCTTTTTTAATGACACTATAATAGACATCTTGCTAATAGCAGTAGGATTGCTACCTCTGAGGTTAGAAAAAATAAAAAAAAAAGACAAAAAAAAGGAAGAAAAGAAGTGAAAAGTGGGACAAATACATGGACATGCATTTCCCAAGAGAGTAAAAAAATATGGACCTGTAAGAAGTTCCATCTAAGGCTGAACTGTGTAGAGGTCATAGCAGTCTTCTAACCACATGGAGAACCAATACAGCTTTACCAGGCTGGTATCTGAAATAACCAGAACGTCTTACCATTAGAAGATATAAAAGTCTGGATTGTTAAAATTAGTATTATTTTTGATTTTATATGGAGAAGACTTCTTTTTCCTCCTGATGCTATGGTTTAGTCAAGTGACTTTAAGCCACCTTCATACAAATTACTTGAAAATCACTCATTCTTTCAAGGAAGTTTCCATAGACTTTTCCCAATCAACATCTGCACTATCCCCAGAGACCTGCAGTTTAATATCTGTATTTCCAGACTCTCCCTCAGCTGCTGGGACTCATCCGAAATCCTGGGAGACTTCTAGGCTTCCCAGTCCCATGGAAAGTCCAGGGTTGTCTTCATAATCAGAAAAGCAAATCCAAGAGAGGTGTTTCATTTCACCTCTTTTTTGCATGCTTTTATTTCAAATTTCAAAACAGGTCTGCACAGCCAGGAAATGTCACCAGGCTAGAAGAATTTCTCTCTCCAAAAATCAAGCTCTGTTCCAATTACATTTCTAACAAAACTGACTGGTTTAAAGATAAAGCTAACCCGTTTCTAACCAGATTTCCACATTTTGCAAGCACAAAGGATTTATCCATATGCTGGAATATTATTTTAAAATGCCATACAGACATTTTTCCACAAGAGAATTCTACCAAAAAGTGACTAACTACAATCTGAGGCATGCCAAGTCATGTGACATTTCACAAAAATGAACCGGTGGATATTTTTAAATGATCCTCAGAAAAAAATAAAAATAGAAAATTCCCAGTTCTTGTATCTACAAGCTTTTTTAAAATACTTTTTATTACTAAAACACAGTAAAAAAATATCAAGGAGACAAGCTTTCTATTTCCTCATGGTACTCATCAATCCATTTATAGTGTTCCTTCGCTAGCAGCGTGACCATTGAAAAACAGCAGCAAAATTAAAACTGGCAGAGGGGGTCAAGTCTACCTGTACAGCCCAAAAACCCCACAATAGAATGGGCTGAAACAGTGGTAATGCATTAGAAGTTTTCTGGAAATTCAGGAGCTGCTCAGAGCTCTATATATGAGCATCTTCCATTTGTGGCTGCTACTTTTAAATTACTGCATTTCCTTCTCTTTCAGAGGAAGGCAACAGTTACCACTGTGGTTACTGGACCTGCACTTGAAGAACCTTGGAAGGGCCTTGCAAGAGGTTTTGCAGCAGTGCAAAATAACACGAGGAGAATAACCTGCAGAAAATTAAGTCCTGCCACAAGAGCTTGCCTAATTTATCTGGTTTTTCTTCCTAGAAAACGACCTTCATTTTCAGCCTTGCCATGGCTGCAGTAAGGGTTTTCAGGGCAGAGGGCTTGTAACTACAAGCCCTTTAACTTTTGGGTAAAGTTGAGTGTATGAGAGACAAAGCTTTTTTATGACAGGAAACTATTAGTAGTCCTAAGCACAGATCAGTTTACAGGAGAGCAAGAGACCTGTCCCCTGTTCAAAGAACTCTATTTTGATGAATTCACACCAATGTCTATTTGCATTCTCAGGAAAGACTTGCTGTTTAGGCCTAAGCAAGGGAATTGCATTGCCGCATACAGCTAGAAGAGATTTACTAAAACTCTGTGTGCTTTTAAAGAGCTGCTTTCTGCTTAGCAATTACTGCTCAGCCTCAGTTCTATGCCAGCAAGAACAGGCTGCAGCCTTTGCAACAGTGGCACATGTCCCTCTCCCTGCTTGGATTTCCCACATGCAAAAGAGAAATTTGTCTAAGTCTGGTGACAATTAAAAAAAAAAAAGGCCAACAAATAAACCAACACTGTTCAGTGCCACTCCGGCAGGAGTTCCTGGGCCAGAACTGAAATAAAGGAAAGTAATTATAGGTGCAAAGTCAGCCTGTGGAAAAGGAAAAAGTCTGCTGTTGCAACACGGTGCAACATTCTCTCTTTACACAGGTTTTATAGGGCAGTTTAGTGCTGTACTCCTGTTTGGGGTTTTTGTGTCTCCAGTCTTTCTTTGTCAGCCTTTATTTATCTAACTATAAAGTCTCCATTGAGACTTTGGTTTTACAAGTTTTTTTGTTTACAAGTGTTGTTTACAAGTGGTTCCCAGCCCAGAAAGCAATTAAATATTACATTTACTAAAGTTGTGTCATGTTGCAAGGGTCAACCACGATGACACCAGAGCCAACCAGTGTGGCCACTGTGGCTATCACCACTGTATGTGCTCACCCTTTCAGAGGCATGGCCAAGTCATGGCACACAAAACTGCCCCATTTCCTGGAGTCAGCCCTGCTAAAGGCAGGTCCTGTTTGTTCATCATAAAACCTGGTAATTAACCCAGGTCATCCCCTGTGAATACACTGACCCTGGGTCCAGTCCTGAGCACCTCACTAGACAAATCCCTGTTTGCCTTCAAGGTGAAGGAGAAACACACACACACATACATGGAAGAGAGATGTAAGTTATTATCTTTTTGGCTCTTCCTGAGCCAACTGATCTCTTCATAAAGGGACACACAAACTTGGGACAAACTGGTGATCTACCTACTCTTCACTGCATTTGGTACCAAGGTCATAAAGAAAGTCCTGCATGGCATCTGCCTGAGTCTGTAACAGCTGGAAACTCAGGGGATGTCAAGTCTTCTCTTCCACCTATGCAAGATTGACTTTGATTTGCAAACATACTCAGATATCAGCATTCTCACTTATTTCACAGGTGATTAAAGTAAGAAGAGGAATAAACTGTGCCATGAAGGATGGCACAGACCACTATCACATTTGCCCTTCAGTGATGAGGCACAGGTTGTTTTGCATCAGGATTTAGCAGGGTACCCTGGGGTAACTTGCCTCTCTATGTAGCTACCAACATCACAGGCTTAATGTTAGTTGAATTGGAGATTTATATTTCATTATCCTCCATTGCAAAAGACACAGTTATGAGGTGATGTCTCCCAGAGTGGCAAACAAAAGAAATCAAAGCAATGAGTTCTTGTGCCATAGACAGGTGCGTGGCCCAAGCAAGGGATAGCTGCCTGTTGAGAAGCCTTGGGGGGAAAATCCAATTTCTTCTATGAAACCCCAGGAAAAAGTAAGGCTGTGCAGGCCAGCACCCTGCAATATGCTGTAACTGAACTCACAGGGTCAGGTTTGATTCCTTCTCCATCAGCACACACAGCTATCGTACTCTCCCGATATCCCCTGTGCAAAAGATTGAACAGAAACTTCACAAAGTCCCTGCCCTGCCATACATGTGGCAATACACAGAGTCTATCAAGACCACAAGAATTTCAGAGTTCAGTGATAAAGCTCCTTCTGGCAGCCACACCTTGCCAACATACCCCTCCATCACAACAGTGGCACTGCACATTACTGAGCAAATTGCCAACTTTACGCTTTAATAGACATGGGTACAGCAACTTGCTCAAGGTCCAGAGTTTCCTAAGCTCTAACTCTGAGCTCTTTGGTGCATTTTAATTCTCAGCTCTAATGCTGCTGCTCAGTAACTGCTGCTTTTCTTTTTCTATTTTTAACGTCTAAATGTCCTTGTTTCTGAGAAGGAGATGGAGATGAAAGGAAAAAAATTAAGAAGTACAGTGAGTGATTTCACATTCAAATAAAAGAGATGCTGTACTTCAGGAAATTCTAAGCACCTGCAAACAGGAGTTTATAATGAAAATGCCTTTTCAACCATAACTATAGCGCTGCAGTAGTAACACTATAATACAATAAACTATCCTATTAAATCTAAAGAGTTAGATTTAATAAGACAGTGGTTGTATATTAAATAAATGCCAAATTATTATTAAAAATGTTTTTACTGAGGTTTAACAACTCTGTTTTATACTTGCTGCCTTATTACACCCACATAAAACGCATGTACAAGAACACATATTTAAACCAATGCATAAAGCACACCCAAAAAAGTTACAAGAAAGGGGACAAAAAATGTTGGAGAGGCATGGAGACATTTTATCAGCTTACCTAAAGCCATCAGGAAGCAAATACTTTAAGTGACAGAAATAATATGCTGCTATTGTACCAAAATCCTTGAGGACATTTAAAGGCTGGGGAATTTTTTTGTTATTTATTTGTTTTTAAGTTTGTAAATTCAAGTTAAATCAAGGTGGCTGAGAAAAGAGATTAACCTTAAGCTCTATTTCTGGCCAACGAGAAATGGAGGAAATGTTGCAGCACACAAGCAAAAATGCATTGTTGACAAATGACTCCATTTATAGTCCAGATTTTGGACACCTTGTCCTTAGTCACCAGTGACATCTAATTTGTCCCTAAAAAAACTGGCCTTTACATCTTTGTTACTTTAGGCTTTAGGTTAAGACGTGTGGATATCCCTCATAAATCTGATCTCCTATAGGGCCTGTGTCCTTCCAGTAGTTTCCCCAGTTGAAGAAGAAAAAAACAACAAATCCCAAAACCCACCCCCTACCATCTCTTTTCCTTCCTGTTCCAAAGATCTCATCAGGAATAAAGAAATTGTCCTAAATTTAGACATGTTAATCCCACGGTGTTTGTGTGAAATAGGTTAGTCAGACTGAGAACAAAAGGGGGGAGCAGAAAGCTATAAAAAGCAAATGAAGGAGAGGAAAAAAATATATCTACTGTACTTCACTGGCCAGAATCACTGTGGGTATACACCATACAGGGACATCCGTCAGCACCAATCAATACGTGTGGTGTTAGTCATGGATGATAAATTTGAAAGGGATTATAACTGTAAACAGTGATCAATAGAGACTTGCTGGAGGAGACAGAGAGGAAAAAACAACCTTAAAATGTTACACGGTTAATAAAGTAAGGGGTCAGTCTTAAACAAAACTCCAGTGAGACCCACTTATTTCAGAGCTATTTCTACAAGGAGGGGGGAAAAAAAGCTCTACCGATTTTCATAAAGCAATTGCTACTAAAAGGGCACATTATTAATTTACGGCATATTTGCTGATCCCTCTGTTTCAAAGTCACATCCTCCATTAATGTTTGGTTGGAGATGTTTTGCTGGATATAAGCTGGCATCCCTGAGACCCCCAGAGAGAAGTTTGCTTTCCTCCTTGCTCTGCCCCCCTCCCTCCCCTCCCTTTCCCTTCCCTACCACTGACTTCACTATGGGTACATGAGTGATCAGAGCATTCACAACGGTGACATTCCCCTCCGCAAACAAATTCATCCAAGGCTTCAAGTAAAAAATGCAGAGAGCCTCTGCTGTTCACCCACAGATGAATGGAACTATCCGTCTTGTCACCAGGGGTCGTAGCAAGAGGTTACTGTGAGTATATACCTTGGCTTCTGTGCTGACGTTTGCAAGCAGCTTCCTTGCAAAAAATAAAATAAAATAAAATAAAAAATCCTGCCATATCAAGCACTTATCCAGTCCCTCTAGAACCGTTCTCAGATCATGTCTTTCCACACCTTTGGAGTCACAGCTCCAGGCTTGATATATTTTTTTTTTCTGCTGACCTTTTAGCGTCCTTTCTGCCACAGTGTGTAAACCATAAGCTGATATATGAAGGCAATTTTTAGTGGTGCCACTTGTATCTGAGTGATTGCACACGCTTTACGTTTCTGGCCTGCCACCCTTCCACCTTTTGAAGATCTCTCTATTTCTTTTAAAGGAACTGCAACAGAGGTGAAAGGAAGTTTAACTGCTTCAAGACTTTGATGGCCCAAGAGCACCTGTTTTGGGTTTTCAAGAAGATACGCTGCAGATTGGCTGACCAGTGCTTATGCTCAAACACTAAATCTTTCTTTGCTTGTATATGGACCTGCAGGGGTTGAAGGAGGGGAGAGGAAAGGCTGTGTAAAGCATTTTCCCAAATTTAAGCTGGCAGAGATCAGTGATCACAGCAGGGCAGCTTTGCAAATATGTTACCAATAAGCTCCAAAGATCTGGAGTTGCAGCCACGGGGACTGCGGCTTACAGGGCATGGGCCTCTGAAGATTTTCATTGCCTAAGCAGGGGGATTTCAAATCTTCCTCTGGGAAGATTTGCAGCAGACAGCTTCACAGAGTAATTTTTTTGTTGCCTCTCTGGCTCTCCCTATCCTGGTCACAGTGCTGGTGGCAAATCACTCAGGAGAGCACAAACAAGATGGCATCAACCATTCCTTACAGATTTGCAAAACACTACAGTGGTAAACTCCAACACAGCCGAAGTGGGACACACTCACACATAGGGCATCGTAATGTTGCAACTCACTAGATAACTACAAAAGCAGTAGGAATAGAACAGCAAGCCAAAGTGGACCACTTTGTGGCCAAGATGACCCTCTCTAGGACCACTGCTGCCTCCCCACAGGTACAAGGTTCACCACCTTGCAGTTGTGGAACCTCAAAACCATACAGCATCCTAAATAGGGTCACAATCTCCACTGAAGGGACAGATGTGCTTCAGAGCCTGCAGAGTCCTTGCCACCAGCTACAGCTGCATGAATGGAGGAGTTAACTTCAGCTACAGAATTCATTAGATCCTAAATCAACAGCAAAACTAAAAGTCCATTTTTATCCTCATATCTCCCATTCAAAAAATGGTTAGCTGATGGGAGATGGAATAGGAAACTGATCTGCCAATGAATGATTGCAGACAAAGTATTTAGGAAGTCTAAGGAAAAGTATAACTCAGGAGAGATGAAGGAGATTTGGAGAAGAGATGAAGATAGTACCACCAAAGGGATGTTGGGACTTTGGGAGGGGAATATAAAGGTAGTGGAGTAGAGAAAATGGAAAGAGTAAGTTAGTAAGAGGAGAATCCAGGGAGTAAAAAAAGAAATTAAAACAAGGTTGAAAATTGCTATAAGGGAGAACTTCCAACAGAGCAAACCCAGGGCCTTGTCCAAATCACCTGGACACAGAGCACCTATAAAGCAGGGCAGATTTGGTGCAGGATAAAGTACAGAGTTAACGCCAAAAATCTATTACTTTTTAGCAGCAGAAGCAGAGGACCACATGGCTGCCTCCATGTGGGGATGGGAGGTTTCCAACCAAGCGAGTCGCTGCGTAGTTGCCATGGGCACAATTTGTGCTCAAGCTGTGCACAGAGGCCAGGATTTGGCTTGGAGCCCCTGGGTTAAACATTACCTTTACAACACTCTGCACAGTGTCTTTTCTGGGCACGGGGTTAGTGGGACAAAATTCCAAGGGACTGCCTCACTGGACTCCAGGAGAGACCCCCTTGAGTACCCATGTGGCACATCACGTGTTAGACATACTATAGTAAGGAAGGGAAGAGAAACCACCAGGCAGAGAACTGACAAAAAGCTTTGACTCTGTCCTCCTTGGGTCTGATCCAAAGTATGCTTTCATCACACAGTCATTGATTTAAGAGTCAGTATGAGCCCCTTCTTCCAATGGGAGCTGGATTCCCAGCTGCCCTTTTTTCAAATCCTGGCCTCGGCATAAAGGGAGTATAAATAATTTTCATTTCAAAGAGGGATGCGATTGTCCTATATTTTAATGCTGGGACGAGTAGCCTCTCCTGCGTGACGCTGGGAAACATCACCCACGTCACCTCCAAGGGCCCTTCCTCCCCCTCTAAGGCATCCCTCAGTACAGAGTGGGTTAGCAAAGGGGCAAAGCCCTGGGGGCCAGGCAGGCATAAAGCTGCAGTTCCTGCGGAAGGTTGTAGACTCGCACTAGTGGTCTAGTGACCCTGATGATATTGATGACAATTAGTAGACAGAGATTAAAATGGAAATGAGGGAAGGATTCGTCTGTCACTTTATCCATCAGCTGTAGCTTGCCCCAGGCAATAGACACACACTGGGCTTTTTGTTTTGTTGTTATTCCCTTGTTCAGCTCAGTTGGTTTCAGTGGTTTGCTTAGTTATTACTAATTTTTTCTTAAAACTGCTACAAAAAGGGGTTTTTGTCAAATATCTGCCACTGACAACTCACAGCACCGAGTGTGCAAACCACCCCTAGACGTCATGTCTGCTCTTGCTGCCTGCCTGATGCTGGGGGTATTGAGGGGCTCTGCTTTTTTCTTCCATTTCAGTAGTTTCTGTCTCTTTTGTTATTTTAATACCTGGGAAAGCAATTGAACTGCTAGGGCTAGAGCCTGATGGTCTCTGTTTAGCTGCAGACCTGCTAACAGCAAAGGCAATGGCAGTACTAAGTTATTATATGGCTGTGGCATTCGGGCTGGTAGTAAGCTGATGGGGAGGAGGAGGCGAGGTGGCGTGTCCCCTTGGTGAAACCTGTCCCATCCACCTTTCTTCTCACAAGAAGACTGTAAATCGCCATTTCCTGCAACTGGAGCACACATCCCCTGAATTTTTCTTGAAATTAAGTTCTAAATCTGATGACAACTCATATATTCATCTTGTGGGACAGAGGGAAGTTTTGTTTGAAGCTAAAATATCATAACCTGGGGGAGAGAGAATTCTTGTGAAGCTGTGATAAAATTCTGGTCTACAACTACCAGACCATTCTGGTTCAGTAGTCCACCCAAAAAAAAGAAAACCAAAACAAAAAAACCCCAAAACATTAAAACATGCTCCTGAAATTCTTACATGGTCTGTAACACTGAGTTGTCTTCACAGTACCAACTCTTCCATCCCACTTTCTTGTCCTCTCTTGTTGTATCTCCCCTGCGAGAATATATCTCCCAGGATGCATGTTTTTACTTTAATTAAGAACACCTCACTCCAATGTTGTGTATACCCTACATGTGATAAATAAAGAGCACCAAGGCAGGCAGAGAGCCACCCTCACACTGGAAAAAAAAAAAAGCAGATTCAGTATTCATAAGTATTAGAGAGCAGACTCACGTTTGCCATAGCCTTTTCATGGCTTCTCCTGTCGCCAGCTCTGATTTTTTCCTGGGAAAAGCCTGGTATGGGCATGGAAGGAGTTGGGAAGCAGAGCTCAGGTCCCCCTCGCCATCACTGTTGTCCACGCTCCATGTCTCCAAGGGACAGGAGCAAATAAATAGCAAAGATGCCTCTGGTGCTATTGGGGCACTGGCATGGAGGGAGCTCCTTCCACTTAGTGCAGTCAGCAACAATTAAGGACTCACTCCTTAAGCTTAAAAAGTCCGTGTTGTGGTCCTGATCCTGAAATGAGATGGGTGAATGGCTGTCATTCATGCAATTTGACTGGATCTTACAAAAAATTGTTGGAAATCTCTGATTTCCCAATGGGAATGCCATTGCTGTTATAGATTGAAATCTTGTTGGAAAGAGACTGGTCTGGGGGAAGACACAATGCAGCAAGTATTCTGATACACCACAAGAGGAGTAGGAATGATTTCTACCTCCATCCCCACATTTCCCAGTTGGGACTAAACCTGAACAACCTGATTTATTACACCTGCTTTTCACGTGGTTAGCTGCAAATGTTTCTCAGGTTTCTACTGCTGTTGATGGACTACTGACTAATCAAAAAGTCAGGAGTGCAAATTTGCAGTACTGGCTGCTAGCCAGTTTGCCCATAAAAGGTTTCCAAATGGTCACTGAGCCCTTAACCCTGATGAAAACAGCAACAAAGACACTGCCCCAAGCTCCTGCTACTGCCACAGTCTCCCTCTTGCTTTGTTACATGCAAACATCACTGGGTGTTTTCTTTAAAGAAAGAGTACGATTTCAGAACATGTAGTAGAGAGGCCTTTCTACTCATTAAAAGCTACACGTGGGTGTGAATTATTTTATATCCTCCTCAGAAATTATCAGACCACCTCAGAAAATGATTAGTTTTCACATAAGGTGCCAGATCCTCTGGTCCATTTAGGCTGTTTTATGCCACTTTGATGGCTCAGCTCAGCCCTAAATAAAACAGGCTTAATTATCCTTAGGATTTCTCCTGCCTTGGGAAATCTCCAGGTAATGTGGAAATGCCACAGGGACTCCTACACCACCACAGCTATTAGCAGCGGAGCGCAGTGGCAGGGATATCCCCACGCCCCATTGATTTCCTGCTGCTGTGGCTGTGGGCATCTGGCACAGATGAGGGCCACCCTCGGGCTAGTGCTATTTATGCCAAGGAAAGGCCTGTGAGTGGGATGGCCCCAGGACTACTGCTTGAAAATAACCTTGTGAGCGTGAGTCTAAATCAAACATGAAATACTTATGGCTTGCTTGAAATGCCCTCCTCCAAAAGTCCCTGGCTAGTGGGAGGAAAGGGGGTCATCAGTTTGGATAATGTCCCCCCTAGTTTTCCATAGCCCTTGTACTTACAGAAATACAAGGGACATGGAGATGTACACAGCCTCTGAACAGTCATCTTGTCTCAGGAAAAGAGCTATGCCTGCCACTGCCACCCTGAGCAGTCCCACTCTGAAGGGATGCCAAACCCAGGGTTCTCCTCTTGCACAGAGGCTGCACAGGGGCACTCCCGTGGCCCCATGAGCTAGTCAGCGGTGGGTGACCTGCAGACACAGCAGACAAAAACAGGGGCTTTCAGGGGGAATTTCAGCTCATCCTAAAGAAGATATGGCCAGTGGAAACACCATCACACACAGAAGTGGGTTTATGTTGTAGTCACTGATGTCTTCCTCTGAGTATTTGGGGCAGGATGGGTGGATTTGCAGATCTGTCACCTGTGTATGTAGCAAAGACACAGAATGAGAGAGGATGGACTTACATGGGGGCACTGAACACAGCACACAGAATGGGGCCAGATCTCCTCAGCAGAAATCCGCAGCCTCTTCCCAGCACATACTCCAGGTAGTTCACTTCTATCACAAAGCCAAGACAGGGTTATTTGGGAGCTCACATTTCACATTGCCTTTGTCTGTCTGCCTTCCTGAATCTGCAAACATCACTGCCGTAGAGCAGATCTGTGTCACATTCAGAAAGCCAGAATTTCTGCATCATGCTTAAAGGAAAGCTGAGATTTTGACAAAACTGATGGGCAAGCTCCCCTCACACTAGAGAAACTTTCTTATGCACCACGGGCGAGTGGGCGAGGGAATTTGTTGAGACCTGTCGTAGCACCAACAAGAACTAAAAAATCTTGCAGCAGCTACTGCCATCTGAGCCTGTCAAATTCCACTGCAAACAATATGTCACTCTGCTGGGGAGGCAGCGAACAATCTGAGGGTGAGAAAAAGGGACGTCTGAAGTATCCAAAAAACTCACTCCAAAGGTTTTAAAAAAGAAGAGAGCCCATCCATGCACACGCACACATACACACACGCATACAGTGCCTCTGGCCAACAGGCATTCACTGAAAAGCTAGAGCTTCCAGATTTTCATCAGTTGGCTTTTAAAGTATTCACAAGCCCCTTGGTCCAGTAGAGTAGGATAAGTCAATTCTGGCACACCTATCTTAAATTCATGGCCAGAGAGCACAAATGCCGACAGAGTAGGCAGGCTGCAATGCTGTCTCCCTTCCTACCAAAGTGCAGGGTAACAGACTTTATTAAAAGGACCAAACCTTTTTCTGACCAAACACGTGTTTAACTGGGCTCTGAATTGTACACCAGCAGAGGTAAATTTGCTTTGCACCCTCCAGGGGATTTGGAAAGTTTCAAAACAGTTGAGGAGAATGAGGAGGAATGGGAAAGTCAGAGCACCTGCCAATGGCCCCATGCTCTGGGGCTTTTTCCTTTTCTTTCAAACCCTTTCTCCCCTAGAGCCACATGTGCTATCTTCCACACTTCTTTGCTGCCCCACCATGTGCTGTATTCCCAACAAGCTGAAGCTCCTGAGCAATAAACCTTCTCCTGTGGAGGTACTCAGGAATGATGCCAGGGACACAGAGGAGAGCAGGGAAGTCCCCATGCACTGGCCTCTCCCCAAGAGATTATTAGTCAGCAGGATTTTCAAAGGAATTTCCACT
>NW_008668781.1:114609-120116 GCF_000695815.1 Acanthisitta chloris
GTTTTAATATCCCAATGCTTTTCACTACACCAGAGCCTTGCAAAAGATACCATGGTAAAGGATATATTTTGGAACACATCCCCAAGAAACACAAAGCTGACAGTTCCCATCTGCTTTACGAATTGGCCTTTCCAGCAGAGGAAAATCCACAGGCAAGGGAATACGACTTCTGACTTAAGTGCAGTGCTCTTTATAAAATTTAGGGGGAGGAGGGTGATATCCCTCCCATGATATCTGTTAACATTGTCTCTAGGAAGGAAGAGGCAAGCAACACAATCATACAACAGCTTTCCCAAAGTGAGAAATACCCTGGAAAACATACATTGAATTAAAACCTGAAATTCTAAGAAAACAGAAAATTAGAAACCCGTGGCCACTGGATAACAGAAGAGAAACAAAAGAGATCAACAACTCACAGAGCAAAACAGGATACAAATTGGAACAATCAATATAAATAACAAGAAAACCAAAGCTACAGATCAAAACCTAAAGCACACTAGCTAAGTCTAAAATAACTACATTTCTCTCTGAAATGCAAGGCCAAAACTGCTTCTTAAGGACAAATCATTGATCCTAATTACTTGCACAGGTTTGGGGAGCAAAAGCAGAAACCTCAAGTTCTTTCAAGGGAGATGGATCATGAAAAAGGACATCTTTTCTTTGGTGTGCCAAGCAAGGGCTTTTCTTCCCCTCCCCGCCCCCCAGCAATTGTTTCATAACCACAAACAGTGTCAATACCACCTCCCAACTCCCCAGCAAAACATCTCAGTTGTAGTACTGACTTTTCAGAACAAACTCACTTTCAAATTGCACATTTGAAAATTATAAGAAACCTCCTGAAAATATTCAGCTAATGACATCAAACCTTCTGCTACAAGCACTGTATGTCTGAGCAGACCAGACCTTCCTAGCCTGTAACAAGATTCCCAGTTTCTCAGACAAGCACAAAACCACCTTCTGTGTCACCTATTTTACTCACAGGACTAAAAGGACTCCTCCCTTGTCAGGTACTACCTCACAGCCCCGTGGAGTCTTGTTAACTTTCTACCTTTTGTGCTTCTTGCTGTTCAAAGATTTCTAAAACTGCACACAAGAAAGAATTACAGGGAAACTTGTCAAGGCCGATCGGTCTAAAGATGGACCTATCAACTGTGATTTGCTTTAGGAACAAACACAAGCAATAGCCTCTTGCCCCTTTCCTCTGGCTGTCAGCAAAGAAAGGGGAATCTCTGAAAACGATCTAACCCCCCATTTTCCCCAGTATCAGCCCAAGAACTACTACATTGAACCTTCAGTTTAAAATCCCCCAAATTGCTATATTTTTCCTTGTTTCATACAAATCCGATTTGTCCAGATATATTCCAGGTTTTCACGAGTTGATTTAGGTATGGTTTAAAAGAAATATGATCCTCTGCCTTTTCAAAGGGATGGATATTCTTCTAGCGAGATCTATTCCCCGCAGCACGGGTCCAAATGCAATCATCACTTCGAAAGAGAAACTAATGTGCCCGCGAGATGAGAAGAGGAGTGTACCTGGCTTCACAGCATCTGTGAGCAGCACCCTGAGAATAAAACCATGTTCAGCCCCTGGGACTTCCTCAGCCAGTGGCCCGTGTGGCTCTGGCTGGAGCAGGAACTCCCTTAGCAAAGGGATTACTGGTCACACCTCTTCCTGCTGTGCCTAACCCCGGAGGCTTTGCCTGCAGGCATCACTGATGCAGACAAAGATTTAAAAAATATATAGGGAGGGACACATTAAAAAAAATAAAGATGAAAAGGAAAAAAAAAAAAAAGAGAAGTGAATACACAGGGGAAAAAAGTGTAGGACACCTGGAGATTGGCCATGCCTCAAGAGGCCAGTGGGTACCCCAGGCATCCAGTTGAAGGGCAGCAGTTTGCATGTCACCCTGCCAAGTGCCTACTAGAAAGGCAATGCAGAAAGGAATTCTATTAGGGAATAGGATGGCGCCAAACAGTTGTCTCTCTATATTTACTATGTCCTTACCATTACGCTGGATTTAAAGGAGCCTATGCACCACGCCTGGATGTAAAGCCCAAACTCTGCAGCTCCCACGGCCCTGTCGAATAGGCTCATCCTAAAAAGCACGTAAACAAGTCGGAGCCAGGTGAGGAGAAAAGCCTTCCTGACGCTCGCCTGATCCATACCATTTCACAGCTTACAACAAGCCGGGTAGGAAAGACAGAGCTCATCATCAGAAAGGTGCAAGCCTGAGCTCATCACTGCTGAATGGGGCCACTGCAGTCCTTCACCAGGGTCGTGTTTGACCGGTGGGACTACCACAAACAGCCACTTTAAGGAGAGTTAGATGCCTTAACGACCCCATTAAAAAAAGCACAATTAGAGTTAAGTTGGCCCTTTGTAATGTATTTGTCACCAGTCTCATCCCTCTTTAGGCTGTTGTAGCTGGCGACAGCTCGATTTACCACTTGAAGAGAGCTCTTGGGAAGTCATCTGCTGGTCTCACTGTGAGAGAATGGGATTTCGAAGGGAGAGATGCAAAATCACTCTTTTTTCCTCAACATTCATGCCATGAATAACTTGGTAAGGGTCACTTCAGTTTGAGTTGGCAAGCTCCATGTATCCTCCTGCCTCAGGAGTTGTAAACGGGTGTTTCAGAGGAGACAGCTCAGGCTCCAGTACTTACGAGTTAAAAATCTTCATGAGTCATGTGTCTGATCCTGCTGATTATTTAGTTTGGTCATAGAGCAAGGTTTTTGGGACCTTCAAACATGCCAAGTAAGAGATGCCTCCTTATTGAATTTTCTTCATGTTCGAAACTTCTGTCTCAAATCTTTGGGTCATTTAAATCTGTGAGACGTGATTTACCTATCGCTGAGAGGGGCAGGCTGGCACTAAGCAGCTCCCCTTAATCCCTCCATCATTTGCCAGGCAAGTTCTGCAGCAGGCAAACAGAGCCAGCAAAACAGAGTAATTTCACAGCAAGTCTGAAGAAGGCATCTGAGAAACTTCCATTTTCAGAGGACACGAAGGCAGGGCTGGCTGGCAGCGGGAGTGTGGCTCTGAGCTGGAGCGGATGGGCTCTAGTTTCTCACCTTCTGAAAAGATTCCTTCTGAAGGATGTGCAAGCAGTAATGAAGCTAAAAGAAACAAACTGTGGTTTGGAAGCACGGTCACAGATGCAACAAAGTTATAGAGTATGGCAGTTTTGAACAATCTTCCTTAGGAAGCATAGCTACTCCCTGAGGGAAAGCATGAAAGTGACCCCACAGGGACTAGACAAGGCAGAAAATTTGGGAAATACTTAACCACCGGTTTAGAAGTTTATATGAAGTACCGAGAGAAGGTTGTACAGATAGACAGTGAGTGGATCCTTGTCAAGGAAGTTGTAGGAAATATCCCTGCAGAGATAGTTGGTCAAATTGAGTAGGAGCCAGTGTATGTATGTGATCTCATAAGGCTCCTCCTGCCCTGTGAACAGAAAAAGTCAGAAAATTCTTCATATGTAACCACTGCCTGGGTAAATGTTGTGAGGGGTTTGGTTGTAGTTTAAAATCATGTTGTTGAGAACAAAATTGCAAAAGCATCCACTTACACAAAGGGATGAGATGATTTAATTGCTTATACACTTCTGCTCAAAGTCGGATAATAGATGAGAAGAATTAGAATTGCTGATTTACAAGCATAAATTTGACATGGTTGATATTACTGGGAAAACTCACACAATCAGAACATAAACATGTATAGTTAGAAGCCAATTCCGAGGGCCCAAGTGGGCAAAAGAGAAGGGGCATAGTACACTGTCGGAAGATCTCATGACCCCTGCAAGTCTGTGCAAATCAGACGTATAAGATTTTCACTGCTGGTAGATTTGTGTTCTTACAAACACACTAGAAGGCAGTGAGAAACTTGATGCCTGCTACATACCACCAAAACAGTGTAAAAACCAGGATGACCAGCTTCTTTAAAGACTTATTTATCATGTGTTGGTAAAAAAAAAAACTGTGTTAACATATGGGACTTCAATCTGAATGGCATATGCTGGTGTTCTCAGGCTACCAGCACTAAAAAGTCCTCAGAATTTCAAAAATTACAGGCATCCAATTTCTTAACTCAGCCCAGCTTGGGGTAGACTGCCTAATGATAGATCCAGAGGAACTGATCCCAGATGTTAAAAATTAATGGTTACTCAAATGCCAGTGATCATGACTTGATCATATTTGTTGTCAACATATAGAATCAAGTACAAAGCAATGTGTGTGTTTTATGAGCATTCTAGTATGTACATTCACATAGCTGTTGGACAAAAATCATTTTCACAATACTGAAATAATTATGAGCAATATCAGCTACAGAGGAGCCTTTTCATGGTAATCAGAAAAGTCTTAGGAATACATTTGTGTATTTCAAAGGCCACAATTTCACAACCAGGAGAGGAACTGACAGTATTTAAGAATTACTTTCAGTGTAAAAGTAGACATAGAATGAAAACACATTTATTTCAACACAAAGCACTAATGATATAAAAGGAAACTGATAATAACAATTATAAACCAAAAGCTAATAACTGTAGGTATTTGACAAAGGGAGCCAGAAAGGGAAAAAAAGAGAAATCAATGAGGAAAGGATATCTGGAACTTTTAAAAGCATATTGAGAACAAAAATGTTGTCATCTGTAACTGGAGGAAAATAGTAAAAATGTAATAATAATGAGGAAAACATATAAGAATTCAATGAATACCTGTCTTCCATATTTAGGAAATAGATTTTATATGCATATTGTCTCAAAATAATGAATCACACTCAAATTCAGCAGTGAGTCAAAGGACTTTAAAACAGCAGCTAGAAAAGAGAGACATTTTGAAGTCAGTCAGCTGGAAAACTTGCTAAGTATGGGCATGGAAGCTCTCCACCCCACAGGGACATGATGGGACTTAAAGTACTTCAGAAGACCAAAGCAAAGTAACATTTTTCCAACATTTAAAACAAGCAGATTAGGTCTTCTGGGTACTGCGAGGACTATCGGTCTGATCTTGGGTGAGGGCAATGGACAGTTAATCCAAAAATTATATATTACAATACAAAAGGAGTAAATACAAATATCTTTCAGCAGTGTGAGTTTGGTGGAAATATATTTAATTGGGTTTTTTTTTACCTGAGAGTACAGATCAGGTTTATAAGGCTAATAATGTTGGTATGCTGCACCTTGATTTGTGTAAGGCATGTGAACATATTCTCCATACTGTTTTGAGTCAGTAAGTAGAATGATATAAACTAAACAAGGCACAAATTAAAATGGATTAAAACAGTCATCTTAGATTGAAAAACATAACTGTAACTAGAAGGATGAAAACTGAGTAGGAATAGTTTTAACTGGACCAGCAGCACCAGTCTTCAGTCTCATGCTATTTAACATATTGAATCAATGGTTGAAAACAAATCCAGAATAAAGTCATTATTCATAAAGTCTGCAGGTGATAAAGAGGCTGCAGAAGAACTTGATCAAAGAGCACACACAAAGCTGCTG
>NW_008668781.1:120133-121912 GCF_000695815.1 Acanthisitta chloris
ACAATATGCACTTCAAGAAAACTCTGTAATCCAGCCAGGAACCAAGAGGGACCCACCATTCTTACCCCAAACCACCCCAAAATGATGATTATATCAGCAGATCATAAGATCTCTGTTCACAAGCACAAAGCCTAACACAGACCTCAGGTACACACAGAGGAGTTTCAGGGAAGAATAGAGACGTTATCCTGCCTGTGCCTTTGACAAAGGTGCAACAGCTACAGGAATACAGAGACAGCCCCGGAGGCAAAAGTTCAAGCAGGAAATTGGTTAATTGTAAAGGATTCAAAGAGGAACAAGAATGGGGAAAGCAGTAGAAAACATGCCTTATCATGAACAACTCACAGCCCTCTGTCCCTTCAGCTTATCAAAGAAAAGGTGACAGAGGGTCTTGATCACAGTTTATGGTGGCACAGGTCACAAAAAATAAATACAATGGGACACTTCCTTCTGGGAGGCAAAGTTGTCAGAAGACCCAGTGCTGGAAGCTGAAGGCAGAGAAAGCACAACTTGAGCAGTGTTAATTTATCATTGAAACTATTTATTGAAGGGATTGTGGTGCATTTTACAGCACAGGAAGAGTCAAAAACTGCAACTGGTTTGCATTTTAAAAGATACAAAGTACTTGAAATGGGACAAATGCACTCAAAGGCTTCTGACAAGCTTCTCTTTCTTTTCCACCACTGATGATTCATATCTCCTAACTCTTTTTTTCTGGAGTCGTCCCCATGTTTCACACATAATATTTGCCAGAATATTTAGCTCCTCCTTCTCTATTTTCCTTACCACCTTCCCACCTAAAAGCTGCAAAACATATTTATTTGGTTGCTGCCATGTAGACTACCATGTATTTCACATGCCTGCAGCACTAATGTTCAGAGACAGATTTCACTTATTTCTGTTCCTCAGAATAAATGGTGAGAAATGGCTAATTTGCTACATCACAACATTTTAGGAGGTGAAGATGACGGAAAAAAACCCTACCAGCTGTCTGGAAAGTTAGGGTATGAATCCAGTCTTCTAATTATTAAGGCGCTTGTCTAAACTCAAGTACTTAAATTTAAGCACATGGATGTATTTTAGCAAGGTCAGAACTTACAGAATTGGGGGGTGGAGGGTGTTACCACTCAATTACAACAAGCCAAATTTCCCAATTCCTCTTTTTTCCCCAAAAAACATCTAATACCTATTTTGCATACATGTAATGAAACAGCCTTTTTGCAGCTATCTTCCGGAAAATAATCCTTTTTCCCCCTTTCCCCACGTTCCGTTGATATTTTGTGCCAGACTCAAACTGACAGGATTTGTCAGCTACCAACTGGAGATGCTACCAGTTTCCAAATCAGGCATTACGTGGGCCAACCAGTGGTCTGAAACCTACTGTAAACAGCCCCCAAGCGAGGAGCCAATATGGTAATTTGGGGAAGTGATTTAATATATTGGCTTCCAGTAGCAAGTCAGACCCCAGGCAAGGAAACACACTTAGAGGGAATTCAGTGTGACACCAGAATCAGGATGGTCGAGAGCAGCTTCCTCTCTGGGGAAGGAAAACCAGCAGCACAGAAGTGTCACTTCAAGCTTGAACAAGTTTCTACCAGCAGAACTTGTCAGGACACTGTCAGGCAGGAGCTGACAGCCATAAATTAGTATAGCTCCAAATGAACCGCCAAGCACACGTGCTTTTATCGGGAGAGGGTCTTCCAGTGACAACAGCCATCTAATGCTCCCTTACCCTAATAACTTCATGATAAAAATAAATCTGAGCAAGTACTCAGGAAT
>NW_008668781.1:121924-131924 GCF_000695815.1 Acanthisitta chloris
GACTGAGCTGATGCTAGGGGTGGGGTTTTGTTGTTGTTGTTCTAAAAAGGTTTTGCTCTGCAACCAATTTTGTTTCGTTAAAACAAACAGAGAGGCACTTGCTATTGATCTCCCTATTAAATAGTCCTGGTAAACATTTTGACTAGCTCTGCAAACTTAATACAGATGTTCGTTCTGCACAGATCACTCCCAACAGCTGATACAGGGAGTTAATGAGGGGTGGGGTTTTGTTGTTGTTGTTCTAAAAAGGTTTTGCTCTGCAACCAATTTTGTTTCGTTAAAACAAACAGAGAGGCACTTGCTATTGATCTCCCTATTAAATAGTCCTGGTAAACATTTTGACTAGCTCTGCAAACTTAATACAGATGTTCGTTCTGCACAGATCACTCCCAACAGCTGATACAGGGAGTTAATGCGTGTGCGTGGCAGGGGAAGGCAGCAAGACAGAGGGAGCTCAGAAAAGAGAAGGAGCTGCAAAAGTAAACAGCTTTCTGGCAGGTAAGTGCTGTGCAAATACAATACCTGTGCTCTCAGGCGTGCGTGGTGCCTTCATGCCACACGTGAGAGGGAAGGGGGAGGTTTCCGTGTTTGGAAATCTGCACTAAGCAGAAGGAAAGCCCCTCAAGTGGGCATTTGATCATGACTGCCCTGGCTCTGTACATGGGACTGAATGTGTCAAGGGCTTTGCTCAGCAGAAATTCCATTTCTGGAGATGCCAGGAGCGGAGGATCCGCAGGATTCCACGCTCTGGCAACAAAAGAGGAGAAACCTGATTCACAAGATAAAACAAGATAACCTAAGAAATAAAAAAGGGCCTCTCTGTTTTCTCCCAAAGGTCATGCACACCTGGGCTCTGTGGCAGACCAGCCCTGCCCTGAAGTCGCTACCACCAGCCAAAGTTGCCCCTCACCCCAGCAATATTGTTGGAGCTGAACTGATCAGCTTTGGTGAAAAAAGCTGAATTTGCAGATTCAACTTGGAATGTTTAACTCCTCAGCACACCATCTGCAGCAGGGGCTGCCCAAGGAAGCCACTTTGCTTCACCACCACAGCTTTATCACACTTCAGGGCAGGACACCATGACACCAGCCCTGAGGGTCACTTCTCTTAGAAGCTGTCCTCTTCCCAAGTAGTTCATCAAACAACTGGGACAATCTTCCACACACAAAGTTACCTGTGGCCATACTGGTGCCCAGGTGTCAATCACACTGTGAGGAAAGACTGGAATTGCCCTGCTCTGGGCATGACTGGTTCCCACCACTGCCAGGGTCTGTACTGCTGGGCACAGCACAGCCCCTCAGTCATGCCAGGGGCACCTCAGGGCAGGAGGGTAGGATAGGGCAAAATGGTGCCTGGCAGAGAGGTGTGAGGGGGGAAAAAAACCTGTGGAGAGAAAAGAACTGTGGGGAGAAAAATGTGAGGGGGGAAAACCGTGGAGGGGGTAGAAGTGTGAGGGCAAAGAGCATGAGTGCCTCTGTGAGCCCTATCCCACAGAGGCAAGATAAGACATTGGGCTGACTGAAATCCTCTTGCCTCTGAGAGGATCAGCACCTCCAGGGTCTGGATATTACCTGCTGGGATACTTAGACCAGGATTCAGGAAAGGAAAATCTAATCTGCCATACATCTTGGGCTAGGGCTCAGCACCCTTCCCAAAGAAACCTGATGCTGGTTTCTATGAGCTCATGAGATCCCCCTCAAGAAATTTAAATGGGGAGTAATAAATAGGAAGCAAGGAAAACTATCACTTGAAAAATAACTTTCAGGTGCACATTCTTGCTAAGATTCATCAAACTTTCTGAACATACAAATATTTGTCCAAATAACTGAAGATTATCATCTCACATAGCAGAGCTGGTTAAAATAGCCTTGCAAAGAATCAAAGAGCAAAGCCCTACTCATTCATGAATATATTTATGCACTTGTTTATTACTATGCAGCCAGCTTTAAACCCTTCCCAGCAGGGGAGAGACTCTATACCTTATGCCTATGGGCCTCATAATGCTTCCAGTGGGGATGGAAAAACTTCAAAAAAAGTTTGGCATTCAGATCCAGTTTCTCTGCTTATCTGCTGCTAATCCAAACTCTCCCAACATATCAAAAACGTTGAACCAGGCAGGAAACCACATGAGAACAGGTTTTCCTACAGAATTTCTGGCATTTCTACATTAGATTCCAGATGGAAACACCCATGAGAACAGCTTCTATCCTGGTATTTTTGGCACATTCAGTGCCAATTCTATCCGGAAACCTGAATTGGGAAGGGAAAGAAAAAAAAGAAAAAAACCCACACACAAACCAAAAAGAATCAACCGTTTGTCTCAGTGTTTCAGAACCTGAAGAAAAGTTTATCATTTGAGGTGGGTTTTAATATTAGGAAGGAGGAAACAATGTGTTTGGTTTTGTCTTCTGTGGTTTGTCTGTATTTACTCTAAGTTTCATGCATCCCCAAAAAGAAATACCAGAGTGCTCAACTAGCAAAGTTAGAAATGATAATCCACATCAAAATAAGCATGGATGCTACCCCAAAAAAATTTGGGCTGCACCCAAACTACTTTTCTCCTTTCTATGCATGAATGAATGTCAGATACCAAAAAACAAAGGCATCCATTGCAACTTGTGGAATAAAGGTTTTTAGAGGGGTTATCCATGGCTACAATTAAAGTCAGACTTTTTGCCAGTCAGAGTGAATTTCTCTGAAAGGTGAATGAATTCCATTTTTCACTCATTCCCCCAGCTTTGCCACTCCCTCTAAGATTGGCAGCCACTTCCAAAGACAATAACTTCAGCAACAATGACTTTGAGCAGAACCTTTCCAAAGTTATAGTCAACCCTGCTCAGCGATTTCTGTTATCAAGAGGTTATTTAATATCACCCTTTTTCCTTATTTCTTTACTGACATTGAAGGCATCTGCATTTTGTTCTCCACACTGCCCGATGCTTTCTCTCTGACCTACCAGCCCTGCCTCTTGCTTTATGATTTTCTGCTGCCCACACTGGGAGAAAACAGAAAGAACAGTCAAGACTGTGACATCAGTGAGTTCATTAGCAGCTCACCTCAATACCCTGAGCCTTCTGGGGTTTTAAGATGAACACTACGTAAATCTATAGCAAATGAACTGAAAAAAAACCACCCAGAAACAAAAAAACCTGCTGCTTTGGCTCAAACAGACCCTTTCAAGCTACACCTACATATCTCAAAAGCCTCAAATGATCCAAAATCTCTTTTCCTAAAGCCCCATGGATACATCTTCACATACTGCTGAATTCTGCTATCTTTGTACCTTACTGTTGAAGAAGGTGGGACTCTTCAGTAAGGAATAAGGACACAGCACCAGGCCCTCCCTTCTTGCTCTCCAGCCATTGACTGCTGTGCACCGGGAATGGAACCTTTGACCTTCCCTTGAAGTGCAGAGAATTTGCTTGTGTTTGTATCTTTAAACTTTTTTTTAACCTTGAAGAAATGCTGCCGCATCTACTCACATGTACATCAGTTCCCTCTGCTGGCAGCATTAATTAAGCTATTCCTTTAATTCACCAGGTAGATCAGCAGTTTGGAAAGGAAAATGTGCTCCGCTGGGTGGGAATATGTGGAGCCATTACCTGCAGGGTGTTATGGTCTCACATGATATAGCAGAAACATTAACACACTGGTTCTTTCTAGTGTACTAGTTCTTCTCTCTAGGTTTTTAAAACTCACTTTGTGTGCTGTGGTCCAGGGCAGATACTTACCATTATCTTAACATATTTTTGTCCTTAAATGTGTCAGTAAGTGATACTGAAGGGCAATGACTCCTGAAGCAGCCCAAGCAAAAATATGCTGCATCAACCCTTGAGCTCTCCATGTTGTGACTGGATTGAGCATACATCCTCTCCTCAGCCAGGGCAGCCCCTCCTAAGGGACCAGAGCACCCATCAGGCTCCTTCTAGTCCTTCATGTACCCAGAGGCTACTCTAAAGCAATGCTGGTTCAAAACAATCTTAAAATCACTTGACAATTCTTCTACATTTTCTTTTTTATTTTCCTCTAGTTAAAGTAGATTGATTTTGTCCTGCCACAGGTAATGTTTTCCTCCTGTGGTATCAGGCCAGAGGAAGAAGTCATTCACTATATTTGGGTGCTTGAGGAAAACAGAATGAAAGAGAACCACTTGTCATTTAAAAATCAAAACAGAAACCCTAGAAGAACATCTGCCCTAAAGAGAACAAGATACAAGATTTCCCCTTTGGACCCAAGCTGTCAGTATTTAGCAAAACCAGGAAAAGTCTTTCAATTTTCTAAGAAAATGGTGGGTAGTACTATTTTATACCTCTCCGCACTTGTTCCAAAAGTTTCCATAGCTGTGTTTGGGTTTTAAAACTGTTGCTTAAAATCTCCATTTAGGACCAAAGGAAATAAACCTGCATGGGTATAGCAACCAATAATGCCACTTCTGGAAATGGAGCTTTTCTAGTGTAAGCAGAAGTGGAAAATACAATGTAGAAATTGGTAGGAAAACCAACAGCCTTTATACACCTATATTTGCATATGCAGATGTGAGGGCGTAAAGTTAAAGACCTATTCATCACCCCAGTTTAAATATGCTTCTCACTTCTACCTGGCATGGCTAAGATCTCTAAAAGCACACAGTTTCTTGGAATTTTCAAGATGTGTCCTTATTGGGGATTTTTTATTTAAATCTTAATTCTTTTTAATTGCTAAAAGAGATTTTATAAAAACCGCTGTGTTCCGATTAAATGCATTACAGGATCTGCAGTCATAGTTAGAGGAGAAAAAAGCATTGTTGTTCGTGGCTGCTGTACGAGTTCCTGTTTGGGGAATAAAACTGTTTATTTCTGATTCTTCCAGGAGCTTTTGCAGGCTGATCAGTTGTCAAGACATGGTAGTTGACTCAAAGGTAACATAGGTATTGCCTCATAATATATTTAGGACCTGAACCAAAATCTTGAGATACTTTGAAACTATAGGAGGATAATGAAAATAGACTTCTTTCTTTGTATTATCCTTCATAATGGGAAGCTTTACATTTCCTTTCTAGCAACTATGATGTACATTGTACTATCAAGGCATTTTTAGGGACCATTTACTTGAATACAATTTGTGTGGAAGATGTCTGAAAGCCAAACTGGATTTATGCTTCCTGGTCCTTGTAATAATAGAAATTTTTTTCCATCAAAATAAATGTCAGAAAGTTTTTTGATTGTTCAATAAGAGAGAAAAATATCCTTTTTCAACTGAAAGAAATAGTTATGGGCAAGGTTTTGATGCTGCTGGAAGCTCTGTCAAGCCCCCCAGACCCAGGAGCAATGCATGCAAGGACACACATGCCCACAGGGTTTGTCCCATCTCTCCCTGCAATGAGGAGGACTCAATCATTGCCTGGTTTTAGGTTGCCAGCTAAACTGAGGAAAGTCCTTGAGGTGACAGCACAGTCTTTGCAAAATGTGTTGAGACCCTGCTGCAAAAGCAGGTTTTTGGGAAGAACATTCTTGCCTTTAGTAACATTTGGCTGTAGCAATTCACTTAAATCATTCTTTCCCTCAGTATTTCTTGGACACTGTAAATCCTAATGCAGCCCAGCTCTTCAGAAGTGCTGTGTGGGGGTTTTTGCACACACACCCAGGCTCATCCGGACTCCCATGCAGGCCAGGTATATGGCATAAATAGCCCAAATTCAGCCTATCAGATGCATTTTTAGTTCGGCTTCTCTATTCATGCACAGAGGCACCCACACATGTAAATCTCTGAAAAATTTCTCTAAGAAAGCCCAAATATTTTAAGATAACGGACTCCCCAAACTATGATGTCAATTCCTGCTTCCTGCTTTCTTTTCATGATGAGCAACTGAGGTGATGCCTAACATGTGTCTACCCAAGGCAATATCTTTTTGATATCATGCAGTGGAAATGGCAGAATCTGGCTCTTAGACCATGACATCCAAAAATTGGATGCAGGACTTCACCTCTCTTTCATAGGTTAAATGAATATTCTGCGAGTATCGATTGTTCAGTTCTTCCAGTGGAAGATGAATGTGATCGGCATCAATAATCAGAAAAAATATCATCTACATACCTCTCATATGCAGATGGTGGCTGTTCAATACCAGTCGGCAGTGCAGCTTCCTGGTGTGACAGGAAAATATCTGCAGCAATTGAGGATTAACAGGGGCCATTGCTACATCAGTGTTTTGTTTGTAATAGCTCCCATTCTACCAGAAATAACTGGTTGCACATTTCTGTGTCTGACATTAAAATTCACCATTGAAATCTCGCTTGGTAATAATAAAGCCCCTGCAAGAGTCTCTACAAACACACTAGACTCCAAATTAAAGAGCAAGTGTATTGTTAGGGTTTGCATGGATCTTTTTTGAATTAGTGCTAGGTGAACAATAAATAAAATTCCAGAAGAAGTTCCCCAAGCTGATAAGCATTCAAGGTATTATCTTTGCTCTGTACTGTATGTGCTTCTGGGTGAAAAAATTCTAATTGCACTTACATTCAAAAATCAACCGTGGGAATAAGGAATCATGCTCATTTTATGCACAGCAGCCCGAAGGCCTTATCCTTAAAACAAATTACAGCGCCTCCTATGCAACTCACACTCTGAAGCTAATTCTAACCCTAAAGCAAAACTCCAAAATTAAACTTTAATCTGTGATCTAAACAATTTTGTGTTTGTGATCAATCTTGGTGGAGTGGATTTTAATATATATGAGTGTGTGTGCGTGGGCGTGTGTGTGTGTATATAGAAGTATAAAACACTCAGATAATTGTTATCACAGATGAAGACCGAACATTAAATACTCTGCTCAGTAAGACTGAGATAAAATACATACAGTGAAGAGAGGGAATAAAGCTGTTAAGCACACACTCCTATATGTAACAGAGTCCTGGACTTGCAACCAGTGAAAGCTTGAATTCCACCACATGTATCATATTTACTACGTTCTGCCAGAGAAATAGGCAAGCTGCCATGCCATTAAAGCAATTACTCTTACCCTCTCAGATATGTAGAAATTCGATTCTGCTCCTTGAAGTCATATGCTGGGGGAAGTGGAGAGCAAGCAGGGGGGAGTACAAGGAGGAGAGGCAGAAAGGCATCATTTCCTCCCAGAGAGGAGGAAAGGCTTTGGGCCAGCAAGAGTTAAAGGAGTTCGAAGTGTATGGTCTGTCTCTCCCCAACTTGGTGCAGTGACTCTGCATCCTGCAGGAACCTGTTCAGATGCTCTGATAAGTCAGACAGAATTCATGGGAGATTACCACACAGCTCCTGCCAAGCTGTGCTGCAGCGCGGGTAATAGATATGCTCCAGTACTAAATCCTAAAAGGCCCTGCTACATCTGTCAAGCATGCCCTGGAAAAGCACCCTCAGTTCAGATGTTATCACTGCTCTGCCTGCATCAGAAGATTTAGTGTCCACCCTGGAGGTTGCTTTTGCTGCACAGTTTTCAGGGGCAAAACAACAAGGAAGAAAGATGAGAGAAAAAAGGCAAATTATTCTTGCTTAAAGCAAAAGGAATAAAGTGATGTGCTTGCAGACTAGTTCGGCTTCTCACCCTGCATCCAGAAGGTCCCAAATCCCACATTAAGATGGTACTGATGTTCTAAGCTTGGCTCCCTGGACTGTGACACAATGAAGATGATCTTCTGTAGAGCAACCCTTTCCCAAGGAAAGCAGAACAACAAACCCAGTGCGGGGCCACCGGCAGCAGATAGAAGATGCCTGCCTTTGGTAATTAACTTTAAAACTGGTTCTAGAAAACCTGCTCTGGCATAAAAAGAACTTTGCAGGGCAGTGTTTATGAAACAATCACTGCTCCTCCCATTAACCTCGTAAGCAGGGATTTGGTCAAAAGTGGTTCCAATGTTATTTATCATTTTACACCGAACAAAAATGAGGTATAACAGATAAATATATACTTATATAATGTGTATAAGTGAACACAGACACCCCAAAAACAGTCTTGGGAACAACTCCTTTCTTAATATACTTTGAAACAGAGCCATGCATTTTAACCATCTGTCTCCTTGCTCAAATCTGCAGGAAATATCAAAGTACAGCAGCAGCTCCTTTTTCACTAGGTGCACTCTCAGAGTTCAAGGGAGAAAGACTACAATTTCCTGACCCAGCATATTGCATTTTAAACTTCTGTTTCCTGAAGCTGATTTTAGGGACAGATAAGTTTCAGCTATTGGGATGTCAACAAGAAGAGCCCCAGGCTGTCATGTTTATAGCTCCATACAGTGGTAGAGGCTGGATTGAGATTGGGCAAATGGGTCAGTGTGGGGAAAGCCTGTGCTGGACATACACAGCAGTGTACTCAGCTGTACCATGGGGACTGTGGCAGAAACCAGGTGTTAAGCTTAGTGTGCTGTAAGACAACTTCTGCTTTTGGCCTGCAGCTCTCCACTACTGGTATGGATTCTGTCCCCAGGAAAAAGAGATCAGAAAGCCAAGGAAGAGTGCAGGAGGGCCAGTAAGAGGAAGGGTTTGAGGTGCAGAATACAAGGTTGGGGAAGGAGCCTGAGGCTTCAGGACAGCTGTTGGAGAGGACAAAGGGTGAATCCCAAAATGTCCCCATCTGGCAGAGCAATGAGCAGCAGCAGACAGGCAGCCTTGAAGGTGCACAGAGGAGCATGGTGTGTGCACAGAGCTACAGCAACGCATAGCATAGCATTTCTTTCGCCAAAACAACAGTTTCTTAGCAAATAGATATTTCTGGGAAAACTGTATTCCTTGCAACCTGGTCCTTGTCACAGTATTCGGATACATGTTCAAATCCATTATAGACCTGTCACAAAATAAAGTCCTTGCCACACAACACCTGACATAACCTGTGTGAACAACACTGCACGATGCCTGAAGCATCCAGCTCATGTGAACTTCATCCCAGCTGGCACAGCTTCACCAGCAGCATCAACCTGGCTGGGGAGGTCCAGGACTGTGGCTCCCCACCATGGACCACACTTGCATCTACAGAGGGGAGTACTGTGCCCTGACTGCTGTCAAAGCCAGCACATTTCACAAGCACTGAACTGACATAAAAGAACAGCAAAAAAAAAAAAAATCTTATCACACAAGGTACCTTGAACTAACCTTGTGTGAGTCTCGTCTAGCCAGGTTATTCCAAGAAACATGCTAGAGGGATGCGGGCTGAGTTGCCATGGCCAGTGCACTCCAGATACCAGAGTTATACCCTTCAAATGGAAAAAGAGCTCAGCTGAAGGAACACTGCTCTCCACAACAGGATTACATGTGTATATTTTCCCCCTGTATCACAGTAAATATACAGATAACATGGATTTATGTGCCCAACACTTGAACGCTGCAGTTTCACCTCAGCCTTACTCTGCTCAGGACAAGGCATTTACAATGGGAGTGTGGTCCTAATTTTAACCGTGGTTTGTAGTGATTCCAAACTGTTTTGAATGCAGAACTTTACATTGGCAAAAAGGATTTTCTCAATAAGACATCAACCATAGACCTTAACATACATTTCACTAAAGGAAGACACTGCCAAAGCGTCCTTCCCCCACAAAACCACATATTTCATGAGCAAGGCATTTTAATTCAATGGCCTGCGTTTGATGCTTCTCCTTACAAAATAACAGCTTGAAAAAGCTACAATATTCCCGCACACACACATCAACCTTTTTGTTCTGTAAGGCTTCAGAATTTGTGGCAATAAAACCCATATTGCCATGTGAAAATTCCCAAGATTTGTCCCTGAAACCTCCTCATAAAAGAAAAAAAAAAGGAACAATCAAGAGCAATTTAAGAAGAATTTGACAATATATGTGTAGACTATAAAAATCTTAACCTACTTGAGCACATTTCAATTTATATAATAAAAAGAAGGCAACTAAAAAGACAGAGCAGTACTAAACAGCGCAACGGCTAAAGCACTCTTGAGCGATTTCTGCATGTTTGCCGTGTTTGATGCAGACATAAATCTTAGAATAGTTTTTAAAAAGGACTTTGATTCTGACCTTCTACTGTC
>NW_008668781.1:134424-168254 GCF_000695815.1 Acanthisitta chloris
CTCATTAATATACTTGTATTATCCAGATGTATGCAAAAGCTTCTATAGATCAGGCTGAAAGGTGTGAGCCTAGCAGTCTATGAGGCTCAGACCCCACAGTCCTACTTCAAACACAGGCTTAAACCACTGGAAATGTCATCCACAACACGACAGAATATACATTTTCATTTCTTTTTCTGGTCTCCTCATGAAGATTGTGGTGATGATAAATTCAGCAGTGGCTGGACCTAAGGCTGATAGAAAACTGTAAGAAAAATTTGGTCCTCAGTCACCTGACCTCTTCCACCACAATTTTAGTTCTTTACAGTGCAGAAATAAGTACACCACTGTTGCCTTTGGGTTAGTGTTTAAGGAAGTTGCCTTCAGAACCAGGGCTCCCCATTCCAGTCTAATATTAAATTAATTGTCAACCTTTCTGTTCTCTTACTTGGAACACACCGAAGTGTACATGAAGATTAGGCATTCTCAGTTGTTACAGGGAATTGGCTCTTAATCTGTAATTTTTTTCCATAAATGAGTGAGCAGTTCACAGTAAATGCCGCATTTGGAGAGTTTAGCCCAATTCTCAGCCCCATATTTTCTATGAATAGATAGGAAGACAGAGTGAATGAGAATACTGAGGTTATTAGGTCCATTTCCTAACTATCATGTAAATTATAATTTCCCTTTCACAAGCCAATCTAACATTATATCTGAACATATTACTGTTACTGGAATCCTTTTCCAGAAACACCTTCATCTGATAGCTAGGAACCTTTTCCAGTTTTGTACCTATATTCCATCAAGACCAGGCCATAGCCAATTTCTTTTGTGTCAGCATTACACTTGCACTTAGAAACTGTAGCAATACACTTATTGTCAGCAATCACATCCCTTCTGTGCCTCCATTTTGTTATGCTAAATCTCCCTTTGTCTACTCTCATCACATAAGTTTTCCCAGCCTCATCCATTTTACCCGTGCTTCCCTGCACTGCTCAGGTCTAGATTCACTCACTGACACTCCATGTGATGGCACTCAGCTTCCCATCTCTGTTAAAATATCTCACCTGATGCATCTTATGGACATTTCTCCTGTTTCTTTGGTGCCTGAGAGCCATCCTTTCATCCGTGTCTACTGCTACCAATGAGGTCGCATCGTGACAAAAGTTATCCTTATTTCCTACGTGTGTGCCCTGGTGCTTTTTCTTATTAAATTTCATTCCATGACTCACATTCCAACCCCCAAGGCCACATACTTTCTTTCCTGTATATTCAGGTTCTCCTTGTTCACTGGCAATGTCTCCAAACTTTGTCAACTCCAACATTTCATTAGCACATTCCTAATTTATGCTCCAAGGTCATTAATGAAAATGTTAAATAAGATGAGTCAGACTGATCCTTGACAAGCTCTGCTAATGAGCCCTTCTCCTGCCCTATGCTTCCCCTTTCACAATCTGTTGCTGTCTCCCCTTTTAGCCATTCCTCACCACTCTCACACGAAGCCCCATCTCTTCCCGCTTAACTAGATGTTTCCCATGTGGCACTTTATCAAGTGCTTAACTGATGTCCAGACAGATTAGATCTCCTGCATTTCCTTTGTCCCAGGAATCCATTATTTTACCAGAGAGATGTCAGCTTACTCTGGTGTGATCTACCTTTTATAAATCCAGATAGGATTGATCCCACTCATCATAAACTTCCCCTATCCTTGTTTTTCTCAAGAACATAACCCAAAGCGTTATAATAATATGGAAGTTGCATCAAGCAGCCTTTAGGTCCCTGGATTGCTCCTCCAGGCCCAAACCATATATATATATTTGCTCTTCTGTTCCGTGTTTTATCACCTGTTTGATATACCTATTAAAATATTTGCTGTCATTCCATATTTCTAGCACATCCTGAAGACTGGGGGAACCTTAGTTCACACAAAAGCATGTGCCTTTTAAATTACTCTATGAGTGCTTTGATTCAACACATTTTAACCTATAAATTACTCATTCACCATGATTATTCGTTTGACGATTCAATATCTAAGATTTATTCTTCCAGCACTGTAATGAGTAAACCTACCACAAACCACGTGGGTTTACTCCCTGAATCATTATTGTGCTCTCAGATTGTGTGCCCTAGCATTAGAGAGCTCCCCCTGAAACTGCTTTGCTTGCTTTGTTACAAAGGAGTTTAAGATACTGATTCACGAACTTGTGTTTGAAACCCTGAAAATTATTTCCTAGAAATATCCAAAATGGGCAGAGACAGGGGAAGAAGCCCTCCTGCAAAAGGCAATGGCAAGAAAATCAACATGAACCCAGCCAATCATAGAATCACAAAATGGTTTGGATTGAAAGAGACTTCAAAGATCACCTAGTTCCAAGCCCCCCTGCTATGGGCCTGAACACCTTTCACTAGACCAGCTTGCTCTGAGCCCCGTACAGCCTGGCCTTGAACACTGTCAGGGATGGGGCATCCACAGCTTCTCTGGCCAGTGCCTCTTCAACCTCAGAGTGAAGTATATCTTCCTGATATCTAATCTAAACCTACTCTCTCTCAGTCTGAATCTATTCCCTCTTGTTCTGTCACTCTAGGCCCTTGCAAAAATCTCTCCTCGTCTTTCTCATAGGCTCTGTTCAGGTAGTGGAAACCTGCAATTAGGTTACCCCAAAGACTTCTCTAATGCAGAACAATCCCAATTTTCTCAGCCTTTCCTCATGGGATAGGTGCTCCATCCCACTAGTCATTTTCAAGATCCTCTATTCAGATCAGAACTTACTGAAATGATCTTCTCTACTGTATTCTATTTTGTCTGGCTCTTGGTTTCTGAACTGGTATTTAGTGTTATTTTATGCTCATTCCAAAAATAAAAGCAAAAATTAATCCTTTTCTCCTTCATCCAAGGCAAGTCATTCTGGTTTTGCCTTACTCCAGGCAGTCTGGATTGGGATTACTCCAATTTGGTTTGATCTAGTTTTCATCTACAGTCTCCCCTTCATACAAGTCATTCATAGCTGTACCATCACTGTGTCCCTGACCACCCTGACACACTGTGCACACTGAGTGCTACCTGTGACACACCAGAGATTGTGTTTATTTCCTGGGTGATAAAAGTCTTGGCTCAGACCACAGCACATATGAACAACCGCTTGCAAAAACAGACATAAGGATGACTTAAAACACAATAATTTGGGAATTCTCAGTGAAGTTCCTTCCTGAATATTAACTCATTCATTTGATGCTATTAAATATACTCCTAAAAAATCAACATAAACTGGAAGGGTAAACTCCATTAGAGAAAACAGCTTTCATATTCTCTATGCTACTTGCACCCCCTTACAAAGCAAAGTGCTTTTATTGTACACGGCAGCTTGTGTAAGGACAGGGACAATAGCTTTCCATGCACATTTTATCAGGATTAGAACTGCTGCACCATATATAGAAATGTGCGATAAGTGCATTAGCAAAATTATAACTGTATTTTAATCACAGCATAACAAGCTCACAGAATGTCCCTCTACAAGGCAGGCAAACCCAATAATGCTCAAGTCTGAATCTGAATTTTGAGCCCTCTGTGAGTGGTTGAGTGGGTTCAAAATTAAGTAAAATGAGTTTATCTATCCCTATTTCTCTAATAATACTTAGCACTTAGCACTTTTCATCTTCAAAGCACTTTACAAACATTAACTAATTAACTATTAATTGGTAAATTTGAAAAGGTTGATAGGTGAGGTGAGTTTCGGATAAGACCCAGCAATACGGATGTTTAGTTTATCTGTGAATTACTTAATCATTAGTGAATCATAGAAATTAGAAATGAAAAAGACCTATAGGGTCACCCTGTCCAGACTGCTGCCATTACAGGATTTTCCCTTACAATATATTCTCAAGTGCTTTGTCTAGTTTAATTAGAAATTATCCAAGCAATGGGGCTTCCACCATTTCCCTTGGGATATTCCTCCTTAGTCTATTGGATCTTTCTGTTAGGAGGTTGTAATATTTAACATAAGTTTTTTACTTGCCATTTCATCCCATCATTTCCACACATGCCCTCTTGGACTATTTCTTATGCAGTTTGATTACATGCATCATTTTTTCCCCTTTGTTCCTCCCTGGGCTAACCTGGCCCAGAGCCACCAGATACTGGAAAGTATTTATTCCTGAAGAGCAAAAAACTAGCTTTTGTGGCCACTGAAGGACAATTCCAGCCTAAACTATATCCTAGATTAAACTACCTCAACTCACTTCTCTTAGGAAGGCATATTTCAGTGTACTTTGAGCTCAGGTATCGGCCTGGGCAAAGCTCTCCCCCAGTACAACCAGCAACACTCCTTGTCCATATAATCCACGCAGGCTGGGGGCTTCTTAGAGTGCCTAAAGTGATTCTCACAATATTGTCCCTGAAGCCCATGCAGTCAACTATGGTGGTTCAACCCCACACCACCCTCAGTCTGGTACTGAGCCTAAGCCACTGCTTCATTTTGTTCAGAGAAACAAAGTTTGTTCCTTTCAAACAAGAGGTCCCAGAAAATAAGCCTAAAGGACCTTATTTCCAGGACAAACTGAGATATGTTGCTGAGAATTAAAGCAGAGCTAAGGAATTAAACAAAACACTGTGGTGTTAAAAGATATGAATATTCATGTGGTACCAAAAGGTCTCAACCAGAATGACATCATGAAAAAATCAGCGCACCTGAGAAGGATGGCACTCTTTCACCTCCTTGTTAACACCCAGGATTCATGTGTTCTTCTGCTACCTCTGACACTTGAAATGTTTTAATTTCTCTCTGGATATCCCATTTTCCTGTCTGTCTTCTCCTAAAGGCCACTTGCATGCTTTTCCAGCTCCTGAGACAACACTGTTTCGGCTTCATATCTGCCTTACAACTTACACGCTCATTTTGCTAGGGCAAATTAGCTGTATCTGGATACTCTTCCAATCCCAAGTAACCCAGGGTTTCCCAATGCTTCCTACATTTTCCATGCCGGGGAATCATGGGAAGATGTGAGATGTGACTACATCACTTGGTCTATTTAGAACAGTTGTTCAACTGATCTGGATTCCTGAAATAGCATCACAGGTCTTTACTAAACACAAACAGGCTTACCAGCTTGCACAGATGATCCATAGCATGTAAGACAAGGATGATTTGAATTTGGGACCATTTTTTTCTAATTCCAAATGCAAAATCTTTACAGTGAAAATCTAAATAAACTCTAGCCTTCTAATGAACAAAGACAAACATCTGTCACTCTTGTGATTTCTCTCCAGCCTGTGATAACAGATCACTTCTGGCCAGTTTACTGCAACAAAAATAAAGCTGGCTATTTTAAGTTCTAAAAATAAACAAACACAAGTAAATATACTTGACCTGAGACACTCAGATGAAAAGCTGGGTCAGGCTGTTTTAATTTGTTATGACCCAGCAAAAGCTGATGAAAGCTTTTACAAGATTCCACTGAGGTCCCCATCTATGGTAGTGCCTGGATGGACCATGGTACCTCAGAGCCAGCCAGATCTACTGGGCAAAGGGATGAAAGCATGAATCAGGACTCCAGTGTCCATGCCAACTCCTCCAGCAAAGAAAGCTCCACAGACATAAAGGAAAACCTAAATCCATTCCTCAAAGGACTTTGAAAGTTCTCCCACATATGCTGCAAGTTGCTTTCCTCCACTTGTGATTGTACCAGCACTGTTGTCTACAACAACTTGAATCCAAACTTTGAAGGCGCTTTTTGCTCTGAAGGAGATATACTTTCAGACCAGTAGAAAGAAAAAACCCAAACCAAACAAAACTGTGAGTTCTTCTACAGAACCAGCCAGTTTATTTTCTTTGAATGACATGCAAAACAGTGCAAGTTTGAAGATGTATCAGCAATTGTTGTGAATATTTTGTAGTCCTTGATTCAGTATTTACCTGGAGGACAATGTTTGCTTTATAGAATCATCATCTGCCTATCATTTTTCCAGCTTTCAGTACTTGAAAAGTAGTCAATTTGACTTTTATTTTTCAAATTACAGAAGAAAATAAATGTTTTCCTTTCTTGTGCACCACAGAAGCACATAACAAACAGTATTAAATACAGACAATTCAACTGCAAGCTATTAGCATTTTTATTTCATTTCTTAATTTGAAGGGGAACTATCTTGGAAAGAAAAATAGAAGATACTAAGCACATACAGAATTAAACTTTGGGGCTTCTCTGCCAAAAAATATTCTCTCTCACACCAGGCATAAGATTTTATAAAGCAGTCTGCGATGAAAGACCATTTCAAAAGCGGCTGCACACAACCCACCTGAAAATGATGTTTCTTCCATTATCATTCCATGCATCTAGAAAATGATGCAACCAAACCTAGTGGTTCCTTGTTTGCACATGAAATCCCTTGTTTTCAGAAGCCAAAACAGTTTAATGGCTTATTTTTAGTCACATGGGAGGATAGGTGGCAGAGCCTGGCTGGGTTTTTTTTCAAACTGGTAACAGGGATAAAATTACATTCATATATAATTAATGAATGCTCAGTCATTTTTAAAGAAAGATATTTTTCAAGCAGACATTCAAAGATTTGAGTTTTGTTTTTTACTGGTGCTAAAACATTACCTATAGATGTGTGTGTGTGTGTGTGTGTGAATATGAGTGCTTGTGTGAGGGAGAGAGAACTTACACACTGCTCAAAATAAGAAAAAAAACAACCCTTAAATGTCACTAAATACACTTGAATAACATAATTTGACAAGTTGCCAAAACCCCCACAAACTGAAACTACCAGCCCACCAAAGCATATAGGACATAGGAAGATGCTCTCTCAGCCTTTCAATACTCATACGGACCCATCCCCTCTCTCAAAACTTCTCATTTGGTGAAATTAAATGAATCTTTGCTAGAATCTTCACAACCCCCATCCCACTTCTTGGCACAATTGGGAGGGACCCCAGGGTCAAAGAGATGGAGAGGACTCCACCACAACAGTGGTAGTGGCACGGGTCAGGGTTGAGCCATGCCGGAGGGTCACAGTGCAGGTGCTCACGCAGCGTGTCCCTACATTGTCACATCTATCAGTGGATGGGACCAGCTCCCTACATTTTATTTTTTTTTCCTCCCCTGAAAATCAAAAAGCGGTTCATGAGTTGGTCGAGAGCCAGCAAAAATGAATAGTAATGAGCCAATTTCAATAGAAATAGGCTCATTACCATGCCAGCGGCTGATAAAACCAAATGCTCTCAATTCTCTCCAGCAAACGAGGTGCTGGAAGCTGTGTCCACCCTTCTGCCTGCAGGAAATAACTCACAATTTCAAAATTAAAAGAATCAAAATACAAGTTGGAGTTTATTCCTATGTTACTACCTCCATCGCCCTGCAGGGTCCTTTCTAACCAGCTGACAAGAAAGCTCAGATACCACTTGGAGTCTTTTTAGTGAAAAGAGAGAAAAAAAATATTTATTTCTGTACGTTGTTCATTCCCTGAATGGCAATGGGAAATCCTGTGTAAACTCCAGCAAAAAGAGACAGTCTAAGGAGCTTCTTTGAATTCAGCACATTTCTCTGTGCACAACAGGAGGCTACAGGTATTCTTCAGAGTGTCAGAAACCTACTTGCAATTTCTCAATTGAAAAAAAAAGTAAAATCAACAAAACCCCCAAAACCCCGTGCCAGCCCTAAACCAAATCTCTAACCAAGCAAACATAAGCCTCTCAAGCCAAAACCCCTAAATTAAAATCCTAAACCAAGCAAAACCATAAACCTCTCAAGCCATAAAACCACCACAAAATGACAGGAAGATGTTGATAAATGAGTTCAGATGATTTGGAGAACATAAAGAAACAGAAAAATTAATTCTCACACCCTTGGTTTCCCACTCAACACCTGACAGTGCCAGGACATGAAGAGCATGACTAGGTCTGCTTTACCCTGAAGAGCTAAACTCATTGCATTTTCCCCCCAAAAGGGATTTGTACACAGGGACTGTGGCTAGAGAGGGTGGCAGAGAGTACCCAAAACATGTGGAGCCGAAACACATTGGCACTGGTGTTTGGCTCCATAAGAGAGACAGACAGACAGACAGACACCAGGATATACAGCACATCCCCATGCTGGCTTGCTTTGCCAGTGAAAATTAGAGGAATTGCTCCCTTCCCTCCTAAACTTCAGAGGGGAAGAAACCAAAGCCAGATTTCAGGAGAAACAACTCAATACTGTGGTAAAATGGGTATAAACACCTCCTGTATAAACACCTCTTGTCAGATAAATTTCTAAAGCAGAGTAATATTTTTTAACCAGAGGAAATAGTGCAGCCTGAAATGTTACCCCTTCACGATTCAGCACAGGTTGGATATGTGGTATGCACCCACTGTACCACATCTCCCTCTCCCTGGCAGAGCCAGCCCCAGCCCCTGCTCCTGCCCATTCACTTGGTCAAGCCAGCAACATTTAGCCCTCAAAAATTATTTTTTCCATCTGCCACAAAATCTTGCAAGGCTTTTCTATTTTAGCAGCACGAGAATTTTAACTATCCCCTCTTTGCCCTGCCAGCCATTTAAGCTCTGAAACTACAAGCCGGCTGAGTGGAGTACATCATCTGTAAACTCGCCGTGCCTAGTCAGGGGATCTGGGGGGCTTTCTACAGCACTGAAATAGAGCCTTTTAACACTGAACGGTGCAAATTGTCCACTGGGGACAACTTCAAATGTCTCTACAATGCATATTTCGCGGTGCTTACTGGCTGGCTCCGGCTGAGCTGCTACTACGTATTTAGGAGCCTACAAAAACTATTTTATAGATTTTGTTTTGCTAGAGTAAATATTAAGTTTTAAATACATTAAGAAAAATCAGGGCAGGAAGAGAAACAGATTAAATAAACCTTTCAGAGAGACTATTTACTTTGTATTTGTATTTTTTTTAACGAACTCCTTTCCCTGAGGTCAGGACACTGACATTTTAGTACACATAGGCTTTAAAAATGAGAGCGATCGCTCTCTCACACGCGCTTAGTGAAGGCAGCTCCCCTTGTTAATATTACACTTCTCTATCTGGTTATGACACTGGCTGATATAATAAAGCGGCAATAGTCTTATTATTCAAGCACTGCTGTGATAAATTATCTACACTAATTCTGGAGCCAAAGTTGTCTGGTTCCAGCTGGTGTTGCTTAGATCTGTCTTAAGTCATTAGGAATCAGTGGAAAACTCTTTTTCAGAGTCTAGATCTGACCCCTTCTTGTCCCCAGAACAGCTATGTTTGTGTGCTTGCACACATACAAGGCACGTCCTCACTGCTAATCCACTACTATTAAGGTTTATTGAGAATACTTTGCCTTGTGGGGTGTTTGTCCCCCTTAATCTCTTCTCTTACCTACCTTCCTGTGGTCTGTGGAAGGTAACATACCATAACTCAGCATCACCCACAGAGCAACTCTGAAGAGACAAAAAGAAGAACAAGCTGAACTAATTCAGGCAAAGACACTCCTGATTAGTGATAAGATTTCAAAGCTAAGTCTGATAGAAATGACAGTATAGACTGAGCTTTCCCCAGACCCCCTCTGCAATCCTTTTCACCGTCCACATTTGTATACACACTGCAGATCTGCATATACAACAGTGTTTACTCCTGGCACTACCTGATGCACAGACATTCACACATGGTATTATCACAGATGAGTTTTACAATTTACCTGATAGACAGACACCAAGCAGTGGTCTCCCTCCAAGCAAAGTATAAAACTCAACTGCTCCACACTACACAGGTCTTGGTATTCAGGTCCATTTGGAGTTGACAGAGCCTGTGGTACCACAGAGTTGGTCCCATGAGAGTTTAGATGTCTCTGTTCAACCTGCACATTCATGGTGGTTTTTTTTCTTGCAAAGACAGGGTCTGAAAAGACCCCTAAGATCACCAAACTCACTTCATTGCCAATACGGGGTTGTTGCCCTATAATTCATTCCTCAGTAGATCACCCAATTTGGTTTGAAATGTCCCCTGGTCACAGTTCAGTCACACTCAAGTCACTGGGCTCAGTACAAGAGTAAAAGGGTGAAGTGCCAGGGTCCACATGGGAAGTCAGACCAGGTGATCGAAGGGCTCCTCTTAAGCTTCAGATGTGAGAGTGTATGAAGCAATAAAACCTCCACTGCTTCATCCCAACAATGATTCACAACCTCAGATATCCCTCCATCAGGGAATTTGCTTCTCAACTGTCAGTAATTTCATCCAAATCTCTATAATATGCCTTCAGTTTCCTTTCCTTCTTTATGTTCCCCAGTCACACTGTGCCCACATTTTTTCTGATTCAGCCCCCAACACAATCCACGTGGAGCTCCAATGTGTTTGGGCCCTCCTTTTGCTGCTACATCTCCCTGCAAACTCCCATCACCCCAGGATGATCTTAAGGCTTCACTGGAGGCTCTAACTGCATTCTAGTGGCCACAAGATTTTTTCACATTAAGTCTCCTATTGTCATTTAGCCATGTTTCTCATCTTTCGGTTCTCCCTGTATCATTCCATATTTGCAGCTCCTCCCCATTTGATATAATTTGCAAGTATTTTCCTTATCCCAGATCATTAATGAAGATGTTAATTAACATGAGAACTCATGCTGCGGTAACTCACCAGAAGCCTCTTTGCAACTCCGCATCTCTCTGTGCAGCTTTGCCTTTGTTTCTGGTCCCTCCGCTGGCATTTGGAGCATGTGGCAGAGCTCACACTCCTGCAAAAATCAGGGAGATGGCACAACTGTGATACAGGAGGATTTATGAATGTCAATTCCTGCCCTCACAGGGTCCCCTATTAAGTGTGTGTCCCCCCTCCACCCACTTCTCAGTTTGTCCATCTGTCCAATGGGGGCAGTTGGACAGGTATGGTGGAATGGAGACTGATGTATGACATGATACAGGAGCACAAAGCTATTAGCTTCTGCAATAAAATATCCTGCTCTATTCCTCGAGTAAACAAAAACCCTAATTCTCATACACAGAAAATAAAGCAGGAGGCAAACTTGCAGATAAGGCTTGAGGCGAGAAGGCAGTCCAAACCCTTGCCATGATTAAGAGGTTATTAACACTAATGGAAAATTCCGATTTGCTAAAGTTTCCCAGGATGTCTCACCTAAGAGAGCACCAGCAGCTCACCCAGCATGTCCCAGTGTTCCAGCTTGGTTTACATTAGCTTGTGCACAAACAGACCCAGATTCCCTCCCAGATAAAACCTGCACTAGCCATGCATTTTCCCAAACATGGAGTAGCTTGTTTTCACCTCTTTAAAGACATAAACTCTCTTTAAGGATGAAAAATCTCTGCAGAACCAAACTCTTTTAAAACAGCTCTGGCAACATCCTAGCTGCATCTCTCCTAGGAAAATTATCAAAAAGCATCTTGCAAGAGAGGCCCTTAACAGAGACCTCTAAATAATGTTATTTTTACATGCAGAGAAAGCTCACAGGCTTGCCACAGCCCGAAACCAGCCCTTTTTCACAGCAAGATGAGTCAGGAGGAAAGGGCAGGTCAAGAACCCACGCTTGAGGTCACCTCTGTACAAACACCTGCTTGTCTGCAGCTTGCACCTGCACCGACTCGCAAACACAACGGGGCCAGCTCTATTGATACAGCCCTCTGCCCTGCGCCACAGGGGGAGGCACGACCTCCCTCCCAACTTTAACCAAAGGCAATGAAAGGGAAGATTTGTTTTTTTCCACCAGCCCCAGAAGGTCAAGATTCTCCCCCTCCGACATCTTACTTCTGAAAAGACTAATTGGGCCTTAAAGATTGCAGGTGTCCCACCAAGTGAGTGCAGTGGCGCATGCTCCCCACAAGTTAAAGGATGCCTCTGGAAAGTGGTTTCTTTATGTGACCCATTGGTTTTCTCCTGGATCTTTTCCCAACATGCTGATGCCCGCACAGGAAGAATGAAACAAAATGGAGAACCCTGGGGAAAAGTACTCCCACCATGGTAGTCAGCTGCCCCCCACCCTGTGTCAGTGGGTCAAGCACTTTGGAAGGGCTGCATCAGGTGTGTTTCCAAGCTCTTCACCATCCAGCTCACCACCACCATTAACTGCTATGTATAATATATACATAAGGATGAACAAGGCTATTTACTGAGCTCCTTCCCCTCACCCTCGTTTTGTTTGGGTTTTGACTTAGCATCAAGTTTATTTAAAGTCTTAAGACTCTCCCTCTCCACCCTCCTGGTGCTTGCAGGAGCTTTGCTGTGCAGATCATGTGCCAGCAGAGCCTAACCAGAGCTGGGATACAACAGCAAAGGCTGTAGCAAGGATGTGCTGTACCTGAGTAACTCACTGCAGTGGTTCAGCTAAGACGTTACTGGTCCCCACCCCAACACACACACACACACACACACAAAAACAGGCAAAAAAGTTTGGCAATCAGCTATTGGTATTTTTCTGCATAATAAAAAGCCCTGGCATCACCCTCCCAAGACTTGAGCTGTGCATCTGAACACCAGATCAAGATTCCCAGCCCAAATGGTGTTCATGGAAGCTCCAAAGCCAGGTGCTCTGCACCAAGTACCCACTGCCCTCTCTCACACCATCATGGCTTGCAATGCAGGCTGTTTCAGGAGGACAGCCTCTTGCAAATCTCACACCCAGGTCACCAAAGCTAAGCCTTCAAACTACAGATACAGATAAATAAAAGGGTTTCTCTGCCTTTCCCTCCAAAGGAAACAAAATTCAGCGTGATAAATGGCCATCCTAAACCCATGTAATCATTTTAACACAATGAAACAAGATTTGCTCGAGTTACTCCAGGCTCTAAACTTTGAAGTGAAAGGCAGGGGCTACCTGTCAGGATCCAACACAGCCAAAATAGACCTGCCCTGAGGAGCAGGGATGGATCCTGTCTCACCCTTTGATACTGCCTCACTGAGTAACCTGCCTTGAGCGAGCCTTCACAACAGCTCCAAATTAACACCATCAATACATGCTCTGAGTGAGTCAGCCAGAATGGTTCACAAAAATGTGCAGTTTTAGGATGGGCTGGATCCTCTGTGTGCTGAACTGGAGAGAGACAAACATCTCAATTTCTGCAGAAGTTTACTGCTAGTCTCCATTCTACACACTCAGCTTTCTCCATCAGCACCTCATCTCCAAAGCAAAAAGGAGCTTTTTGGAAGCAAAACCAAGTATCTTTGCATTTCACCTTTCAGGGAAAGGGTGGGGGCAGGATCCAGTGCAATTTAATGGCCAGGCATGAGTGGGAATCACAAACCATTCACTTCCTTTCCAGGGACAAAAAAAATCCTTAGCTGAACCAATATGCTTTTTTCCATATTTAATAATTTGATTTTGAAGGCTAGTCATATCAAAGAGCAAAATATTCAATATCGTTAATTCAGTTTTGCAAAATATATTCTTAATTTAAAAATGATTTTGCTCGGAGTGGGAGTGTAGTAATAAAGCAGGTATTGACCAGCTCTTATTGATTGCGCTGTCCTCGGGCAAGGAACACTGACCTTGCTCACACTCTTATTGCTTACGCTTTCCCTGGCCTTCTTCATCTATGCCCGCTCAATAATATATTATTAATATATATTTTTAGCAAAAACTGTATGTTACAAGGTTACGGCTTCTCAGTGATTTTGGTTTTTTTTTTCCTCCATGCTGCTCTGCCTTTGGGGTTCTTCAGGGAAGAAAAGCTTTTGCAGCAGAGCTCTCCCAGGCTGCTGTTCACAAACACCTTTACACCAAGTTGCCTGGCTGAGCTGATGGAGGCCAGGCACAATTTCCCCCTCTCTTTTTAATTGATAGATTGTTCAGCTGCCAGTCCTTTAAGGGACCAAAATTCTCTGAGTAAATATAGTCAAGGGAAGAGCTATACCTCAGGTACTTAAAAGCAAGATAGCATGTATTTCCAGTGAGATTCAGAGTTAATAATGCAATTTAATTGTTGATCGCTCTTTGGAGATAATTATAACTGATTCACCTCTGCCTTGCACTTGAAGCTGTCCTTTACACCTAACTCAAGGTGGGATTAAGAGCATGGGATGGATGCATTGGCCCCACCAGCCCACACTCCTGCACCCTCACAGCATAAGCACCTCAGACCAATCACCTCACCAGGACCTATTGACAATCTTCAGCATCCTCATTTCACCACACTGTGCTCTCCTGTGTCACGGGAATCTCCAAAACCTGTTAGATATAACCAGCTCTGTGGCCACAAAACCTAGAACTGACCCAAGCTCTGAGACTTTGTCTTGGGTCTATGTCTTTTTACTGGTGGAAAATTAAATATGGAATTAGAGGAGAGAGGTATCTAAATGTTTTGTTCAGTTTTGTTCACAGCATTTTATCCATTATTGACCGACTTTTATGAGGTGCTAGGAAAATAAACAGAGTAAAGCATAACAATCAACAGAAAGAGCAAAACCAGCAGCTGGTTTGCAGCCCTTGTGTGGGGAGGCACCAGGGCAGAAGCCTGCAAACAGGGCTGTCTCTGAGGAATAAACCTAATAAACTGTTTACTGACCAAGGTCCTTAGCAGACGGTTAAACTTGGCCCCTTTGGGTGGTCAATTCTGTAAGCTGCCTGTCTTCCCTGTGCATTAGCAGAAGTTATCCAGAAAAGAAATGGAACGATCTGTGATCTACCTGCAGGACACATTGTGCTCTGCTGTCAAGTCTACCACATCTACTAGTATTTGCATGTGCAGCTTGTAACTGGGAGCTGAATGCTCAATGATACTTTTGTATGAATGACACCATGGAAAAAAAAACCCATAAAATAAATTGTATGGCATTGTATTCTCAGCCATTGAGGGTTCCTTTGTTTAGTTTGATAATATTACATGTTTAATAAAACAATGTTGAATTTTGATTGCATCTTGGTGAGCGCAGTCCTTTATCCTTTCGCCAGCTGGCTGATACAAAAGCTTATTTTCTTTTTAAAGACATTTTAATTCCCAATCTCTATCTCTCACTCCCAGGGTGAGTGGGAACTGGGGGCACAGAAAAGGCACAAAGCCCAACCTAACGCTGACCCCCTTTGGCCAGGGGGTCAGCCTGGCATGCCCCTGGGACAAAAAGGGGGCACACCAGGAGCCAGACAGATACAGGTGGGGGTGGAAAGGCATTGGTTGGGTTATTTATGCCTTTAAATGAGTAACAGTGAGCAGCCTCAGCATTCAGCTAATTACTTCACTTTGCATCAGCATGAGAGCAACCAGAAATGCACACTGCATGTACAGCCCAGCTTTTCTTGGGGCTTTTTTACCCTGCAGTGGAAGTGATCAACAAGTTCACCTTGCATTAGAGCTCATTGATCAGAATTGATTAAATCCCAAAATGTGAAAAATTTCATAAACCCTCCTCATGATCAATTTACATGCAAAGTCCCATTTTGATATTTCAAGATGCTCAGGCTGGTTCCCTCAGCATCTGAGTTGATGTCTAACCCATGGACACCTCATGTGCATCCATGTACCCTCACCTCCCTGAACTTATGTCTCTCACCACACCAGCAAATTAAATTGTGCAGATGCACAGGCCCTCAAACTCAACCATACACACCAGAAAAAAAAATTGTTACATTCATTCTGGTACCCTGTGGGGTTGGGTCAGTGGGGAATTTTCATGAGCCAGCACCAGCCCAATTTCTACAGGTCAAGAATACTCAATAGCATGGGCAGGACCTGTTTCCTAAGCCGACTTGGCCAAAACCTAAAATTGTCCAAGTTTCCGCAAGCATGAGATACATGAACAGGCACATCTCAGTTTAAATACTTTAAATTGCTCCACAAAAACTCCTCCTTTCACCCTCTCCAAAATTCCTGCAAGCCAGACAGGAAGACCTTCACTGAAATTTGCATGAAAAGGGGGGAAAAAAATTGGTAAAACTAGGTCCTTCTCCACTTTCAGCTCTAGTCAGTCTCATCAGCTGCACATTCAAGGCCCACGTCTAGTATTTCTTCAAGTGAGAAAAGAGTTGGCTGGATTATAGGAATATAAATTGGAGTGGATTAGATGCACAGCAAAACCTAAGTTTGTCTTGTATTATCATAATGTTGTCTTAAAAAAATGTAGATTCAGAGGCAGAGATTATTTGTGGTGCTGTTAATATGATTTTGCTATTGCAAAAGATGTACACAATATTTACACTGTATTTGACCACATAAAACATGTCATATATAGACACAATTTTTCATTAGATGAAAGAGAGCCAGAGGGCTTTTCATGCTGCCGGTGTTAGTATTCCTGGGGGTTTTTTTCTTATTTTGTACCTTCAAGAACAAATAGTTTTAAACCATCATTACTGTATTTGGAACAGTTAGTATTTCATATCGTGACATCGCTGCTCAGAGGTAACAGGTTTAGTTGATTACTATTTGTTTATAGTGCTGGAGAAACCTGCAATCATAGAGAACATAAAAGGCTTGCAATTAGATCTATTGGTTGAGAGCTGCACTTCCCTGACCCACTGTAAAGTGCTTAGCACTATCAAAGAGATAATGCCTACTTGCAGCTGGCACATCTGTACATAATAACATGGGCTACATTGACACAGCCACTAAAGACTGCCACTACCCTCTTTAACTAGCAGCAGAAAACAGATCAAGCTTTTAAGAGCGTATCAACAAACCCCCTTCCACACTTCGCTGGAATTAGCACACTCACTGTTATGAGGAGCTTTTCCTTTTCATTCCTGGTTCTCCACAGAATCCAAACAGAGACTTTAAACAAAAGGACAGGGACACATCCAGGGTTGGCATCATGGAGCATCATTTGCAGTAGGGTTGAATTTTGCCCTCCTGGCTCCCAGTGAAGTGTCTCCCCAGGGAAGTAAACCCAGGGCAGGCTTGCACTAGGATACCATAATGAAATCTGTTTTGCTATCATGGGATGGGCAGAACAGGGCCTGACCCCATCTCAGTAAGTCACAAAGACTCCAACTCCTGGTAATATTCATTTTAACAGAGACCCTGAAGCAACTGCTTTATTTTATGTGCAAATTCAAATGCTGCTCAAGTTTAAGACATGTTTTAGGACATGCTTAAATGTTTTCTCAACTTGTGGCCTGAATTGACTGAGTGTCATGGGGCAGGGTCACGTATTTACACTGACCGATTCATCATCCACTGCTCCCTTCACAGATTTAGGAAGATTTATTTATTTTTAATCATAATTTCATTTTACAGAAAACTTCTCAGTCTTTCCCCTGTGCTGTTTACCATTCCAAGGAGGACCATGTTTCTGGGTCATAACTTTCTTCACCAATTTCAAGGCCTGTTGGACAGGGCTTTGAGCAACTTGGTCTAGTGGAAGGTATCCCTGCCCATGGAAATTGGTACTAGATGATCTTTATGGTCCCTTCTAACCCAAACCACTCTGTGATTCTGTGAAGATGCAGAATTTGCTTTGTTAAGATAAACCCATGTGTTCTGGGGAAACAGCCTGAGCTGAGGTCTTATAGTGCCTGCATTTCAGTGAAAAGTTCCCATTCCTCTAGCAGCCCTAAGTGTAGCTGCCTAATTATATCCATCCTTCCCCCTTCAAAACCGCTGCTTGTGCCCCTGAACTATTCCCTGCTGAAGTATGCTGTCAAGTTCTTCCCTGGAATGCAGCAGCAAGAGAATGTGATTGTTTCTCAGCATTACATCACCTGTGCAGGATGCAAAACCCACCACAGACAGTGAAAACCCTCTCATTGACCCTGGCTGTCTGAAGATTAGGCCTTGGACAAGGGAAAAAGAAAAGAGCAAGGGAGAAATATCAGCAACAGGTTTTCATGTGCATTTTCCACATTGACAACATCCACATGCTTTCAAAAACAGCTTGGAACGAGTCCTCAGACAAGGTGCAGGCTCAGCTCCATCCAGTGTGGGAGGATTGAAGGGTACCAGCCCTGATTGCAAATGTAAAAATGCTCTTCAAGTGTACATGTAACCCACCACAGAGGGTTTGTACCCATGTTCCCTCATTCCTATAGCACCAAGCCAACCAGATGTTTCAACCAATTGCAAAGTGATACACATAAAACTGATATAAAAAGCTGCATACAGTAAAAGAGAAAGTGCAACTAGACCTGAAGAGTTCATTGCCTTGTGCTAATGTCAAGGGTAATGGCATAACGCACCAAAAAAAGGGATTGTACAACTATATGGCTGAAGAGAAGATCGTGCCTTGTCTCATGACAGCAGTAAAGTACTCCTAGTCCAAGGGAAATTCCAAATTTTCACATGAAACTGAGTTCTATGACTATAAACAACTTCAAGTTTATAATTGTAACAGCCTCAGGACTGAAAGAAAAATCCAGAAAATAAACCCTTGAAAGGCCAACATACAAAACTGATATTTTTGTCACTTTTCACTGTGGAAAGCCCCACCAGACTCATTCTGCTCCAACCTGGACCTTGGGGAGACTGAACCATGCAAGACCTAAAGTTTCATGGTTTGCATAAGGATACAGTCAATGCTTTTGTGCCTTGCCTCTCACTTGTACTACCCCAACACACAAAGAAAAGCCAATGCTGTTATCGAGTGGATCATTTGTATTCTTTCCTCTGCCTCCTAGTGCCTTATCTCTCCACTATATAAAAGTACGCGTGGGATCCTGTCATTCAGATTGGTTGTTAGGATGCAGGCGTAAACATCAGCTTGATTACAACGCAGAAATACTACTCCCTACCAGAGGAAAAATTCGCTGCAGAAATCATTTGGTTTGGTTTTGTTTATGTTGCAGCACTCCAATAAGTGGAACAGCTGAGTGTTTATCCTACTGCAAGGAAATTCATGTTGGTATTTGTAATAAATGGTTTATACTTTAAGGGATAAAAACAATTTTAAAATCTCTGGAAGAAAAAAAGGAAGGAATAGGAAAATATCTCAGCGAAGTTTCTCTGTACGCTCTTGTGTTTCCTTCTCCTGGGAGTTCCCAGCCATCGCTGCACCCTCAGTAGCTACCAGTGTGGGATATGCCACATGCCCAGAGCATTGCCAGTCTCAGAAAATCCCAGAGGGAGGCATAAGAAAGACCTCCCAGGACATCATGAGGCTTTGTGTCACACATCATAAAGTCCTGTGAGTGAATTGGGTAGCCCAAGTTTCAAAAGCATAAAGATCTCCTTCCTGAAAACCTCTTATCTGGAGCCATGCAGCTCTGGCTGCTGGTCTGGCCCTACGTGCAACACAGAAATAAACTGAAATCAGATATAACTGGATATATTCCCAAGCAAACCTGTTTCCATGAGATTTTCAGCCACCTTCTCCAAGAAAAACGCATTCAAAAACACCCATGTCATAAGGCTCCCTCAGCACCCAGAGCAAGGTGAGTGAAACTGCTGAGACATCTCAGAGCCTTGGCTCAGATCTGAGCTGTGCCTTTCCTCCAGCCACTGGCAGATCTTCTCCAAGACCCACAGTCCTCTCACACATGGTTCTGGCCGAGAACAGGAGATGTTATAGAAGTGCAAAGCTTCCTTTGATGGGGCACAGGTGCTTTGTACCAGAGAGAGCCAAACATCCCTTGACCAGGCTCCACAGATGCTGGCTATAGAGGCAGACATGTAAATTCAATGATTTTCCTTTACTCATACCACTTTTTGAGAGAGGACCCCAGGGATGCTCCATGTGGTTTGTGTTGAACACACCGTGCCCAGACCACCAAGGGACAAATGCAGACACACAGCAGGAACTGCAAAGTCCACCAAAATCACACACCTCATTTCTGTGTTGTTCCAGGTCTCTGGAATTAGTTCTCTATAAATTGCAGAGTTAAATTCCCATTCACAGATACATAAGCAAAGATTCCACCTAATTTCAAGCCATCCACACTGTTTGTGCATGTCTGAAAATGAGCTTTTGCTCAATAGCATGCCTGGCAGGTTTCAAAAAATAAGGAAAAAAGTCACATTTCTAATACACTTGATGCACATCAGATCTAGTTACATGATACCATAAGGATCCAAAGCCTTCAGCCTGCATGGATTTGTACCTGGGAATTTGAAAAATGCAGCCTGAATGCCTGACATGGGCATTTGGCATTTCTTGCGGGGATGAATTGCTTCAAAATTGGCTACCTGAGGTCTAAGCAATGAAACATGGTAATGATGCTGAAATGATGGTGGGAAGGAGGGAATCTGCTGATGGCACTGGAGTGGGAACAATATTATTATTCTCATTGTTTTGATATCACCAGCACGTTATCCACAAAATAATGGAATATAATGAAGCGATTTATCCTCTGCAGACACATATTTTAGGAAGGCTCAGGAAGAAAGGACAGACTTCTAAATTGCCTTGGCTATTCAAATTTAGATCAACACAAAACACACTAGAAATGACAGGAATTTTCACCCACTTTGACAGTGAGGATGCCCAGACACCCTGCAGAAGGATTTGGACTCTTCTCTTGTTAACTCTTCAGTAGAGTCTGCTGCTTCACAATACACATGAGCTTCATTTGGGCAAAAGATCTGACTGTTCTTGGGGGGTTCCTGCTCTTAAGTCATGAAAAGAAGGATTTTACTATACATGCAATCTCACCATCTGAGAGGGTGACTGCATCTGTCCTCCAGAACATGTTTGTTAACTCCAAATTCTGTAGCACCTGTACCATACTCTGCTCTCATCCAACACCATATTTACCTACCAAAGCATTGTTTAAATTTAAGCCAGCACCAATGTCTGCTGTATTTGTGGGATCTCACTTTGCTAATGAAGGAAAAATTAAAGGATGGATTTACCAACTTTCTCCAATGGGACTTTAATTTGGGGGAACCTCCTGTATGAAATCGAACCCACAGGCTGCAACTGTTTCTGGGCAAGCCGTGCCAAATTTGCCAAGAGCCTTTGCATTTAACACACCAAAGGGATAAAATCCAGCCTAAGGAGTGCATCACCTTGCAGAAGGAAATAGTAGCCAGGCACTTTGAAAAGCACGTGCACACACGTATTACAAAGAGCTGGCATCAGCAAGTTAAAAAGTATAGATTCCCTTATTCATGGAGTATCAATGAGTTACTTAAAAGACAGCTATTTGCTGCCACTCTGGTGGAGTTTCCTAGCCTGAATTTTATTCAGTAGTTTTCAGAAGGGCATAAAGTTCTTTCTCTTTTTCCTTCCATCTTTTTTTTTCCTAAGTGGTAGGAGATATTCATTTAAATAAAAGAGGAGCCATGACTTTTTTCCATTGGTAATCTGGTCCATGTGTTCCCTGCAACTGAGCGTTTTCCAAAGGGCCTGACTGTCTGGGTTAATTGTTTAATGCTTTTAGTTAGAATTAAACTTTGCACCTGCTCTGACAGTGATAAATTAAATGTGCTCCTTTTCCAATACTGTTGCCCTCTTTAAGTAGAGACCAAGAAGTGTATCTCCCTTCTTTCCCAGCGTTTGAGGAATCTGTGCTACACTTGAGTGTAAACCAGTATAATTTGTCACTAGAGCTAGCGCCAATTAAATTGATTGCGTTGAACTGAACTTTCGGACCTCTAATGCAAGCACTAAGGGAAAAATGGGCTTTTTTTCTGCCCATTTCCCCATGTGGCACTTAGACATAGCTCAACAGTGGAAGGCTTTCAAGGTTCAAAAGGGTTTTATTTTCAAAAGAAATGGGCATTGATCAGTTGCATTTAAAGGCAAAGATAATTCCAGAGCTTGAAGGCTGGATTTGTGTTTAAGGTCTAAATCTCTTTCTTTAACCTTGGGGGGCCAGTATAACATAAAAGCCACAAAGAGATTAAGATTACAAAGGGTTTGCAAGTGTAAATGATGCAGTGGTATTCTTCAAATACAACTGCAGGCTGGCTTCACCACCACGGCCAGGGTCAGCATTTGATCTGTTGATTTTACACCTGTAAAAACAACTCGTGTTTATTTGTCACTTCGGCGTTATCTTGGCAAATGTTTGGGCGAGAGCACTCCGGCGCTGAACTTGCTCGCGCCAGGGAGTTCAAGCTCGCCTGCTTAAAGCTGATTGAAAAGTAAACACTCTAAAGGTCAGCCTGGCAGAGACAATACAAAAAGCCTTTTTCTTTGTCAGTGTAATGCAGCCCACGTGAAGGGTCGGAGCAGGATGCACCACTACAGTCTTAACTCAAGACTTATAGTTTGAATGCCTTGGGGAACTCGCTGGACTCGAGGGAAGGCACTCATTCATTATGCAGCCCACATAGGCCGCCTGCCCAGCAAGACATTGCAGTGCAGGTTGTAAATATGCAATAAGGAATTACCCTTTGTATCTCAAATTCTGTGGAGAATTCCCCCACTCCCAGCCCTAAGATATCCCAGTCTAGGCAAGGCATGCAGATAGGTCAGGACTGTAGAATCGGTGACCATGGAGTAGCTCACCATGGTGAGGTGCATTTCCACAGCTGGTGGAACAGCAGAGATATGTCAAAAAGCAATTTTCCCAGCAAATCAGAAGCAGGCTCTTATTCACATCCCCCTTTTAGAAAGGGGGTTGGTCAACGGTCCATGCAAGCTTACCAGAACCTTCTAGTACGGGACCAAAATCTCTTTCCAACAGTCTGTCAGGTCTATTGACTGAATGAGGCATCCTCACTTGTAAAGTCCCATACACACTGAAGGAAGGGAAGTCCATGTCTCCCCAAAACTCTCTTTTTAACTCACAGTGGTATAAAATGTGGCAAAGTCTTCACTATGCACCTGGGATAATCATTTTGCTGCATGTGAAGACCAAGTCTCAAAGAAAATCATTTGCAAGGTGGCCCTGGACAAGCCAGGGGCCACCAGACAGATTTATGCAGCATCATGTTACACCAGGAAACTGTCCAGTGGTTTAAGATGTTTTTTAGATGATCTTTAAGGTCCTTTCCAACCCAAACCATTCCATGCTTCTATGATTGGCGTTAGGTGAATATGCACATACCTATGTCCATGTAATGGGTCTATATGATGGTTCTATATGCACATAAGTGGATGCACATGTGTATACATTAGTAGATGGGGTTGACAGCTGGTCTCTCTTCTTGATGGACAGTCACCAGACAATCCCATTCAGATCCTGTTCCTTGGGACAACTGTATTTTCAGATTTCCAAGTCTAAGTGAAGTTCAGGTACCACCCTATCAAGGCTCTCACCTTCATGGTTGGTAACAAGCATAAACAAACAGACACCCACATGTGTAGGCTGTGTACATCTCCCCAGCACATAGCACAGGAGACACAACCACAGACCGACATGAAAATTAACAATCCCCTAAACAGAACTCATCAGCTAAGTACAGGCACCCAGAACTGGGTGTAGCTGCCCACACATATGTGTGGGGACAGTGGGTATATCTGCATAGACTCACATGGATATATACAAGACCAGATGCACTAGTGGACACCCACTAGCATGTCTCCACTTGCACCAGTGATGATCTGGTTGTGAAACATTTCTGTTATCACCTGATATCTCAAAGGAGAAATGCAAAGCAACTAGTTCAAAGTCACCAAGTTTTCTTTTTTTTTCTTCTTTTTTTAGAGGGACTGGTTTCAAAATCTTCAAAAGAAAGTCAGTGTTGAACCAAGATAAACTGCACTCAAAGCCCACATGCAAGACAACTCATCAGGTCACCTCATACCGAAACTCTGCAGTGTAACTGAATTAGAAATGAAGAAGAAGCCACACCTGAAGCCCCCAGCTACTAAATTTACCAGCTGAAGAGAATACATTGTGGCTGACCAGCATGGCTGTGCTCCTCGGGGAAGGCAGCAAAGGAAGGGCACAAAGGCCAGTATCATTCGCCAGGATGGAAATTTAAGGCACATGTAAAGCTGATAGCAGTTTTGTTGCTATTTTCAAAAGTGCAAGTTGTTTCAACAGAAGCCTAATCTGTGTATGTCTGGAATAGGAATGAATGGATTAGCCTTTCATACCCTTCAAGATCAGGTCAAGATCATTCAAGTGAACCGCAGCTACAACAAAGTTGAATTTGCATCTGGCAACTTGTATCACAAACAGAACATTTACCTATTGTAAAAAGTGCCCAGCATTTGTGAACTGCCTTGAGGAGTCTTTTGAGGATGACTAAGAAAGCAAGAGATTACTAAACAGTAATCTGTGTACCCAGAAACATGCAAGGCATTAGTCATCAGAGCGCATTACCTGCACCGACTGGGACTGGCGAGGGACACCTCTGGACATTGTTTGAAAGCCCTTTCCTGATTACAACCCAACAATGGCATTGTTTGGGTTGAACTGCAGGTATTTATGCTGGGCATTCAGCTTTTCCACTGTTGCTTGATTGTTTCTTTTCAACTGAGTCCCATTAAATTAAAGTTCCTTCGCCAAGCATATCAAAGTAACACTGGAGAATTTTTCATAAGCATTACTTGACCCAGCTGGTGTATTTTCACATTTGAAAATTATTTTCACTCACAATGGGAATGGTTTCTACTATTGTCAGGGAGTTGCTTTTGTTTCACTTGATGCCACTAACTAGCCCAAGCCTCAAGTTCCATTAAGATATTTGGCAAAGGTTCTCCAAATAGCATATTTCCTTGGAGAGGTTATTGTGAAAGATATCCCTAATCTAAGTCAGCCAGAGAGAAGTGGAATCTGGGTCACCCTCTCCTCAAATGCCCAAACCATCAAGCTATGAAGACCAGTGCTCCCATACACCCCAAGATTAGAGAACACAGAGCTCCCATTGGAGCCTCTTCCTCCAGAGGTTCAGTGACAGGTGAGTGGCCTTTCTGTATTTAAAAACACAGTTTATATCTACAACTGAAAGAGAAAGGTCATTGCAAATGGTAAAGGAACTGAAGGGAAAGTTTCCAAGTGCATCAGAAAAAACGTTTTCCAAGGATGAAGGTGGTAGAGTCACTAAAGCCTGTGAAACACAATCAATTCTAGAATTTGGGGCTGCTTATGATCCTCACCTTAGGGACAAAACATGTTGCTTTCTAGATATGTTTATAACACATATGCTTCTGTAAATGTCTGAAGGTCTGGCTTTGCATCCATGAGCAAGCCAGCAAAACATCAACCACTTTGGGAAGTTCATTACCCATTGCCCTGGGCAATCACACCCATGTACCCACCACGATCTGCTGTCTTCCCCCTAATGTAAACAAACCCCAAAGCCCCTATGTCTCTTCCTGCTTGACTAAATCCAGTCTCATCCCACACACTTTCCTACAGCAAACCATTCATTTTGACATACATCCATCCTAAATCCTGTAATTCTTCCACCAGGAGCAAATTAGCCTACAGCACATTTCCATAACTTGTGGCTTAATCATGCAGACTCTCTCACACACCACTGCATTTTCCACAATCCCTTGAATCCAGTAGGTGCTGAATCTCAGAGATCCTGCCCCAAAACACCTCAGGTTCACCAAATAGCAGATAAACAAGTGAAAGCAGAGACCACACAAGTGATTTTCACTCCCTTCAAGGTCCATCCATGGATCCAACACCCCTCAGTTTCTAGGACGTAGTTATTAGTAGCACTAGAGAGATGTACACAGAATTGGGGTTTTCTTCCATTTCCTATTAGAGAATTAGCAATGGGCAAGAGCAACCCTCATCCTCTGCCACATTCATTTTCAAGAGTACATTCAGTCAGCAATATATAGAGGCTTTCCTGAGACCATAATTGCTGATATATGAATTGAGTGACAAATGCTCTAAAACCTAGAAAAAAGAAACGGAATCCCAACAGTAAAAAAATTCTTTGCCCCATGTTCTGAACAAAACACTTTTTGAAATACTAACAACAGACATGAGAGAAGCTGGTGACATCCTGAATTATCTCCTAGGAACACTCATTGAAATTTACATGCATATAAGTTAGGTCTGACTTTGTGTCACCCTTGTTGCTTGTTTCCCCTGAATATTCCAATGCAAGAAAGTACCACCAGGAACAACACTAAAAAAACCCCAAAATTGCAAATAAATATGAGGGGTACTCACAGAAAGTTAATACTCCATGCTTTAGTTTCCATGTTGGCCATGGAAACCAGTCTGAGAATTTATAGGCAGCATGCAGAGGTAGGGAGATCTTACCCAAGCTAACATCTACTGCAATTTCCTCCATTTCAGTGTACAGCCTCCACCAGGAGGATTCACACCTTCTCCTTCTTCTAACTGGTGATCATCTATTACTCTCCACACCCATTCTACGTCTGCTCTGTTCTTGACGGAAAAAACTACTATTAGAGACAAATGTGGAAAGAGGGACCCATACATCCCTATCCTAGGAAAAATGCTGGGTAGAAACAAACATCCACTGAGAGAAATTTTTGAACTGTTACATGAAATGACAGATTTTGTTTAACCCAAATCTCAGTTCATGCTGTGGCACAAGTCATTCCACATGGCATTCCTACCTTGAAAGTGCAGCCTCAGAGAAACCACAACTAATGCAAAACCTCTGCCTGTCTTGGGGCAAGAGAGCAGTTGACTGAGATTTCTCCTGCTGTCTTTGCCTTGATTGCAAATGAGAGACGTAGTAAGAAAAGTGATTATGCTTAAATTCAAGTGGTTGGACTTGTTGGTAGGGTGGTGGTTTTTTCCTTATTTTCTTCCTTTTTAAAAAGACATCCCTTAGACAGCTGAGCTAATAGAGTCCAACATCTTTGATGATAGTGATGCTAACACTAGAAACAAATTATAGTGTTCAGAAAGTTTGAAAGACTGAAAAGAAATGCAGAACGTGTAACACCAAATTTGCCTGTCAAGTACTTTTTTTTATTATTACTGCTTGCTTCATTTTATTTTATTCTTAAAACTGATGTTTTTGCAGCTATCTGCCTCTCCATTGGAAATTCCAGGCATGGAGAATACTGATTTGCAACTTCAATCATTGCCTGACAAATACAGTCCCCACTAAATGAGAGACGATCCATAACAGGTATTTCAAATTTTCAGAAGTCACAACATATCACCCTAAAGCAAAGCATTTCATTCACAGGACATGCTCTTCTGAAGTCAGCAAATATTTTTAATTTATTTTTATTTAAAAGCATAAAGCAAACTTCATATTCTGAGTGCAAATAGCCATGTACTCACTGCAAGCATCACCTGGCTGAGCTCCTCAGGATTCAGCAGAAATTCCCTTAAACAAAACCAGCTGAGAGTCTGGCTGAGCATTTGACCGTAGCTCTGACTAAAGAGTTGTGTTGTCCTTCTTTTTTTTTTTTAAGTTATCTTTTTACGTGATTTTAAGCACATATTCTCTTACGTGGTGCTTTTCAGTCAATGATAAGTGTTTGATACAAGACCATGTGGCATATACTGCTCTAACTGGGGGCTTTGCTAATAACTACTCTCCACACTTATGGCTGCTTATTGTCAAAAAACATTGCATTTGAGGCTCTGTCATTGTGTCCCCCCATCTATTGTGCCACACAGCGTCTTTACACAGCAGGGTTCAAGTTCACTCTCTACACTTTTATCTGCATTATTTCCTTGAGAAAAAAAATAAACAAGCAGGTCCAAGTTTTCCTGCTCCACCAGATGACCTGTTTCAAGCTGCCTTTTCTCCTTGTAGATGGTGGAGCAGAAGACCACCCACCTCCTTAGCAGCCAACCTTAGCAGGTGTAAGGCATGTAGGAACACATGTCAAGATAATAAAAGCAGTGCAAGCTCCAGGGGTAATGGATGTTGCTTGTTAACTTTTTATTTGTGCAGCAGCATTTGCATGGAAAAGATGGACTGCACAGAAAACATGCACCTGGAGAAGCACCTTGGCAGGGATGCCACCAAAGAGGAGAGTGCAGCACTGTGGGACACATGTTCATCACACCCAGTGGTAGGACAGAGGTTGTCTTACAAAGCTCCACTGTTCTTAAAAGGAATATTATTGCCATGAACAATGGGGGTTGGAAATAGGTGATCTTGAAGTCCCTTCCAATACAAACCATTCTCTGCTGTTTTGTCTGTTTGAAATAGCAGAAATACTCTTCCTGCACTGAAGAAGTTGTAATATAACCTGGAAAGTTTATTTCATCTTGGTTTCATTTCATTGATGCTCCAAGAGTTTAACAGATCTGCCCTCCAACAATGTGATGGAAACGGTGTATGAGCAAGAATTTCTGAGAACAGGCATAAACAAGGATTGGCTAAGCCCTTCTAAATGTAACCATGAATTAAATCAAATTCAACAAAATACTGATACAGGGAGAATCAGGCAGTCTCCGGGTTTTACATAGCTCTATAAACATCTTCAGTTCTCTGGGTCTGTGTCAGTTTCTCTCACATCCTAAATTTCACAGTGACTTTTGAGTTCAAACACACAGCATAACTCAGCCCAAACAAGAGCACTTCCACCTGACTCTCTAACTCAGGCCAGATTAGCTTAAAGCTCAGCCCAGGTTCATCAAAAGGTTTGCAAAACCTCCACAAACTTGGCCCAAGTTGGGATGTGTAACGGGTTTCAGCTGCAACAGCTTTCACCCAGTTTGGGGTTTGCTCCCTGAAGTTTTCCCACAGTCCCCATTAGGGCTCAGATGGGAACTGCTGCTCCCCACCCACCTCTCTTATCTCTGCATCTTAGAACTAATATTATTAAGCTAATGCATTTACTTTGCTCTTCAACCATGGGAAACAATCATCCTCCTCCTACCCCTTTGATTTTAGTATCGAACGTGAGAGCACAGACCTACACTTGAGTGTTGGAATATATTGGAGGTTTGTACTGACCTCAACCAGGAGATTCTCATGGATAACAAAGGACATTTTTAGACCACATAGAGCACTAAATTATAGGACAAGATAATTCAATGTGTGATATTCACATTTAGACTAAAGATGCCTTGAACTTGGTAAGTTCACAGCAATCATAGTAAGAGTCAGTTTCACCTTTGCATCCTGGGTCTGTACACTCCCTTAAGCACCTCTTTAAGGATAACTGTACTTTGTGAGATTATACTATCTCATCTCTATCTCCCTGAGGGTGGGTGGTGCCATACAGCAACAGAGAGAAATTAAGCCTGAGCAGAGCTGGCAGGAATTCCCAGTATTCATTCAGGTAGCCAAGCAAGTTCACTTAATGCTGCTCAGGTGGCTTAGTGCAGCCATTTGGCATGTGCACTTAGCCACAGTGACTCTGTACAATTACCATGGTGTCCTCCATGCCCATATTCTTCATCTTTACCAACACTCAACAACCCAGCTGGCTCTTTACAGCTCTGGCAGCTACATCCCCAAGGTCCTTTGGCAGAAATGTCCAGTCCTATGGTCCTCACAGGTCAAATGCAAACCTCAAGACCACAAAACCTTGTCCTCCCACCACGACATCACAAGGGATTTCTAGAGAGCTTAAGAGAGACAAAATTATCAAGGATAATCAGTTTTAAGAGTCCAAATCAAAGTGCTATGTCCATCTTTCTATTCACTGAGTTGCAATCCAGGTATAAAACAGGGAATAATTTTTTTTCCACAGGAAAACTGAGAGCTTGTCCTCCTAGCACTGCCTAGACTTTTAGGACAGCATTATTCTTCCTCATAGGGAAAGGAAGAACTTATCCTTGTCACTTTTCTGCAAGAGATTTCCACAAATCCTTACAAAAAAAGCCACACAAACTATCATGTCACTTGCTCAGGAATTTAAAACCAAACCAATTCTTTCAGTACCAAAAGGTGTTTCTGTAAAGCCTAAATTATCCAGGAGAAAGTATTGATTTTCTTAAATTCCGCCAAAATCCCCCCCCCCCCCCCACCCGAATATATTCACATTTCTACCAGGAAAGAGGGTTATTTTCTTCTAGGCCTGGTCAAAATTCATCAGAAATATTCAGGTGATCAGAATGACCCTGAAGGATTTCCAATGCCTTTCCCATGGCAGGGCTTGGCTTGCTCCAAGCTGTATTCTCTGCTCCAGACTATGGATGCCACCATACAGCATGACTCTCTGAGCAGCATTTGGGGTGAATCAGTGGGAATAACAAAATGCCCCCATGAATTGCTTCTTTTTAATTTTTTCCATTATTTTTTAAATTCAAATTTGCACAATTTCTTCTGAAACAAAAATTGCTGAATTTGTAAAATTAAAAGTTGGATATTTCCGTGAGATGACTATTCCCATTTTTATTCAAGTAGAGCTTTAGTCCTTTAATGGATTTTTCAAAGATTTTTTTTCCATGCCTTCCAAATGCTCATTTTTTCAGCTGTTTTGTTTTTATGATGCTCCTGAGGTGAGTAGATCGGTCTCACAGATACTAGTTAGGCTGGGGGACAGATTTGGAATGCCTGCTTCTCCTTTCTACCTTTGCTTGCTTTCTGGACTATTTGAACTCAGGGAATCATGGAGCAGTTTGGCAGTAGTTACTAGGCAAAAGAAATATATAAATGTTCAGACAAAAGGGCTGGAGCCAGAAAAAAACAAACCCATGCATGTATCCTGCAGTGCAGAAACTCTAAATATTTCTAGCAGAATCCAGCTTTTTGTGCTTATCATCTACTTTACTTGTTTTCTCTTTTGTTCAGTAAAACAAAGCCCAGACTAAATACAGGAACAATTAGACCTGGAAAATATTTAAAATATTTATCTCCTATTTGGCCAACCTGAATGTTTAACATTGGATATTTTTAGCTGGAAGCTCTTTTTTTTCTTCCCTCCTTTGCACACCTTATTTTTTTTTTTTTTTTTGCCTTTTAGTGGTGAGGTTTCAGGGATCCATCACCTTTTCTGGAAGAGGAAGACTAACACATAACACTCAGAGTAAGGTGTAACAGTACCTCCTCAGCACCCACGTAGAAGGCAGCAGAACGCTGAATCCCAGGTTTCAATTTGATATGGAAACAACGTATTAAATGTGTTAAATAACATATATAAAATACAGCCAAGTGGGCTCCCCCACTCCGATGTCACCACACTCAAAACCCTTTCTTGGGAAATTCAGCTGTGCTTTTAGGATTTATAAATAGGCTTAGGATTTTAAATTGTCCTGAAGTTCTGAGTGTTACAGCAGGATTTTAAGAAAGGCCCAGTATTTAACACTCTATTGGAAATCAGGTGGGAGTTACCACTGGTTTTCAATGCCCTTGGCCGGGAGCCATCTACAGCTTGGGACTGGGATGCCCAGGGAGTTATTTCTGGAAAAACACCAGCAATTCATAGAATCATAGAATAGTTCTCACTCTTGATCTGTCTGTGGTCTCAGAGCTGCTGTGGTAGGGGCTGTGGCACAAATCTGGGAGCACATCTGAGACCTCCACCCAGCTCATCTACCTCTATAGGTGCAGGAGGGAGTGTGATGTTGAACATGCTAAAAGAAAAAAAATGCAAAAAACACAAATGTCTTTGAAGCTGTATAAACATGAAATAAGATAGTCACTCCATGTCAAGCTGCCTGGATTTATGGATAAAGTCCCTTAAATTGTGCAAACCCACCTGGCAAACCAGCTCACTGTGAGCTCTACCTGTGTGTGACATCTTGGGGTATCTGGTGTCCTCAGACCTGCGCCAAAAAAACCTTCCTAAAAGCTCCCCAATAGCTTCAAAGCCTCCAGGGTTTGCAGTCCTGGCAGAATTTGCAAATGCATCTTGAATTTAAAGGTTGAACATAACATGAGAGCTGAGCTACTCACACCCTTTTTATTTTCTTTTTCCTTTCCCCTTTCCTTTTTCAAAACAAACCTTAAGACACTATTTGAAACTATCCACAAGTCAAATAGGATTGAACTCTGCCATGGATTGCATCCCAGGAATAAGGATTTTTCTGTTTGGCCAAAAATTATTACTGCACTGAAGCCATTGAACAAATCTATCACTTCTTCATGTGTCTAAGAAAATAATCAGCTGTCAACAAACAAAAGGACCTTCTTCAAGTACTGCTGGGATCTTGTATCCTGAAGAGTTCATCCAAATATTCATACAACTTTGGCTGGTGTTTGCTCAGGAGGGACAGTTAAATCACAGGTATTCCATGCCAGTCTGTGATTAAAATACCAAAACTTGTAAAGTTGAATAACTTTAACCTGCCTGAGGTCTCCTGTTTTGTGGAGAAATAACACAAAACTGGCTCTTCTTGCCCATTCCCACCTCTCCCTGCCCTTTTCCTCCCTGGTCTGTTTGATGCTGCCAAGACCTGTACCGCTGTTTATCTGGCTTTGAAAGGATGAGAAACTGTTTTTAAGTAACAGAGACACTCCTGAATAAATTCTCCCTTGGGAAATAAAATCTGTGAACAGCTACTCCATGTCACATGTGGTTTATGTACCGCACATGGAGCCAGGCTGGAGCCCAGGTCTATGTGGGTCTGCCTGTGCAAAGCCAGCCCAGGCAAAATCAGTGGCAGGGGGAAGAGTTATAGAAGATTCTGCTTGTAGTCAAACTCAGCTAGATTTAAAAAAATAAATAGAAAAATAAATAAAAGCACTCAATTGAGAAGATTTTGGGGCCAAGACCAGATGCTCATAAAACTTTGATAAATGATAGGATGAAATATGTATGTGGGGCTGGTTTGGTAATGCTCCCTTCACATTCGCCTACTCCCTTTCCTCTGCTGCCTCTTCCCAAACCAAAACATCCAACTGAAGTTTTTCAACCCAGGGCAGGTTTTTGCCCCTCCCATTTTTTCAGTTTTTAAACATTTTGAGAAGCTTGGGCCTGAGTTGTTCTCTCCAATTCCTATGCCAAGGGCCTTCTCAGGGCCACTCTGTGACACAGGTCAAGACTTAATGAACAACAAACATCTAGATAAGGTAAAATACAGACTAAAAAGTCTGAATTCACAAGGCATAACACTTTCTTTAGCTCATTACCCACAAGTTCAAGCTACAAGTTCAATTCCAGACCAAGGCAACATTTTAGGAACAACTATCAGGAGTGCAGTGCCGGGCCGGGATGGAGGTGAGATGACTTGAATTCTTTCTCCAGACCCCCCACATAGAAACAATCCTGACATAAACATCTTCTGTGCAGGATTGTTACCTCAAGGCCAGGAGAATATCTGCAAGAGGGACATTAGGGCCCAGGCCCCCCTCTCCTCACTGTGGGGCAATGGGAGACTGCCCCTGTGCAGGGGGTGAAATGCCCAGCCTACAGCACAGCACCTGCCTTTCCCTTTCCATGGTCACAGCTATGGCTTTTTGCTTTAGATTTGGCAGTTTTGACAGTTAAAAATGCTTCTATCAATCAGGAACAAAACTCAGAGATTTTTATTTTTTTCATTTTATTCAGTAAACTGAAAACCTCTGCAAATTGCTTTGGGTTGACGATATATTGATTTTCTAAAATAATACTGATTATTCCAATAAAATTTAAATTAATTTTCAAATGAAAGTCTTTTCAAGAGCAGACAGATTTAACAGACTACACAACAGGCACGTGCTCGCATGATGGGACCCCTGAGAAAGGGATCAGCAGCAAGGGTTTGCCCTGTTCCTCCAAGGAAGTCAGGCTGGAATGGCATGTCCTGTACTTCCCAACACATGCCCCAGAAAAGCAGCATGGCCCTGTGACCAAGATGGAATAACCAAGGGAACCTGAATCAACTCTGCTCTTCACCCTGTCTGTGGATGCTCCACATCTGAGTGTTCCCAACAGCCACTTTAGGTGGAAAACACCTCCTCAATTCACACTGAAGATCCAGAACCGAGTTGGAGACTCCAATTTTCCCCTGAAATGGGCCCAACGCATGGAGCTCCCTATGCACTTCCATGGGCAAACCTGCCATTGCACTGGTGTGAGCCGGGCATACTTGTTCCCAGAGCAGCCCCAAATGCCATATGCCCTATCTGCTAATGGAAAGGTCACAAAGCAAATATTAGCCAAAGCAATCAAGAACGTCAAGTGGAAATTCCCTTGGGAAAGTGTCCCCTTACACCCCAGAAATTCAGGTTGGCAACTTGTGACAGGTACAATCTGGCTACCATATGTCTCGCGCACAGAGCGAAGGAATGTGTATCCATGCTCCTTCCATCACTATAACAACATGTCAAAAGAGCCACCTCTCA